>NW_021635568.1:0-50181 GCF_004799145.2 Neltuma alba | reverse complement strand
CTCTATCCCTCTTTTCCCTTTACCGTTTTGGGTTCAAGCTATGAACACTCCCACATCATATATATATATATATATATATGCTTAAGTGCTAGATTGCATGATTATGATTAGATGAATTCATCTCTTTCTAGGCCACTGTTGTTGTTTTATTGCTTTTTTGTTTTATTGTGCTTTCAGTGGCCGCAAGGTTTGCTGCTGTACGGTCCTCCAGGCACTGGAAAGGTAACTTCTTCAAATGTTCCATTCAATTTAACATGGTACAGAGGTGTGGACCAACCCTGTTCCTTCCATTGTATTGGTTGGTAGATAACTAGATATAAACATAACGTAATTTCGTCCTTGAAGTAAAGAACAATGTTGAATTCGTGGTTTAATCATATCTGTGCCTTCAAATGGTGAGCGTTTTTTTTTCTGATCTTGAACGCCATGTATAATCTGTTATGATACTAATCAAGTTGTTTTTGAAGCTTTAATTAATTGTTTTGTATACAAATATTTGTATATCTCGTGCATTCTACAGAACCTTCCAGTTCGAGTCATGCGACGCAATGTCCTGTTTGGTTTGCTTTCTGTTCAGTATGGCTTCATGGGCTACCCAGTGGGAGGTTACTTTTAGTTGGAAAATGCTTGGTTTAGGCTTTAAAATCAATTCAAGTTTATTGCATTTCTGGTGTCTTTCAACAGCAATGAGTAATTAAGATTGATAAGATAACCGGATGATTTTGCGATATATTGTTCTTAATGGTTTAGAATTATCATTTTGTTTCGCTAATTCAATTTCATATTTAATATTTGATGTCTCATTGCTATCGCAGACAAGTCTAGTACGAGCAGTTGTTCAGGAATGTGGAGCACATTTGACAATCATCAGGTTCTTTCTTTCTTTCTTTCTTTCCTTTTTTTAAATTTATGTTTGGGGATCTTGTGTTCCAGAGCTCTAGTCTAAGTGAGTTGTCTGTCCTTATTTTTCTGTTTATGTATTTTGCAGTCCTCATTCTGTCCATAAAGCACATGCTGGGGAAAGCGAGAGAATTCTCCGTGAGGCCTTTGCACAGGCATCATCTCATTCAACTTGTGGCAAGCCATCAGTTATCTTTATAGATGAAATAGATGTACTCTGTCCTCGGCGAGATTCAAAGTAAGGGGCAACTGGTAACTGTTCTGTTTTATATTTATTTAATTTTTCTCAGCATTTGCTTCATCTGTGTCATAAAGTGTTTTGCTATAGTGAAATGACTTGTAAATACATCATCACAGTTTTGTCATAGTAGAGAAAATGTTATATGGTGTTCAGTAGAACTCCCCACCGTAATAATTAGATTAGTGATGATAGCATTAAAAGTTCTCCATTAAGTTAATGGAGCAACCATTACTAGGCTAATTTCTTTGCTGACGGATTCTGAAGGAAAGATGGCCTTTGGCAGACTTTATAATTACAAGTCATGGTCACAAACCTGTGATATGATCATGTTTGGTCACACCATGACCGTCTATAGTGGTCTTAATCATGGGCAAGAAATCAGTTTGCTATTGTCGTTTCAGAAGAAAAAATCTTAATTTTTTTTTCCTACTACACGGAACTTGTTTTATTTTACTTTATTTACTTGTAAAATATTTGAGCTAGTGTAATATTGATGAGTTCTAGAAAATTTTTAATGTCATATGTATAAACATTTGCCATAAATTCACCAAAAACATTTGCGATGATATCTTCTATTAAGCAAAATACATGGCTTGAACTGATTTTAGTGAATTCAGAGATAATATACTTATGCATGCAGCATGCATACTAATTTCATCTTTTTTTCACTTCATTATTCTCTATATTCTCTACATGCAGGAGGGAGCAAGATGTTCGGATTGCTTCCCAGCTTTTTACATTGATGGATTCAAATAAACCATCCTCATCCACACCAAGAGTTGTTGTCGTTGCATCAACTAACAGGTTGTCTTTTCTGTTCTAAAAGGTTGATATGTACAATTATATGAATTGAAATCATAAGGGTTTAATGTGTATTGGTCCTCACCGTTTAGAATTATTTATTTGTATCTGTTTTTTTCAACCTACATGCTGTGCTTAATATCTGACTGAATGTGAATATTTATTATACTATGTATATGATGCTCTATGTGGTTGTTACAACAAGAATGTTTTGATTATCTGGCGTTTTAGAGCCTTTTTGCATGCCTTGATGGATCACTTAAGATTCACGTGCTCGTATACAATATTCTGTCATTTAGAGCCTTTCTTCCTGGAAGCGATGCTAGAACCTGGAAATTTCCTATTAGTCCTGATTCTTTGAAGCCTGTGGTCTTAATAGTAGAATTCTGGTGTCTTTTACAACTGTTTTAGTCTGGTCGCTGCAGTTCTATTTGTTGTTATTTATAAAATTTATTTCTGCATTTAATCTGGTTTCTGCATACAGGGTGAATGCAATTGATCCAGCCCTTAGAAGGTATGGACGTTTGATGCTGAAATTGAAGTTACTGCCCCAAATGAAGAGGAGCGTTTTCAAATTCTTAAGGTTTATGTTTTGAAATGCTGATGGAATTCTGCTATCAACTGCTTAATGATAAAAGATTAAAAGTCATCGTTGAATTTTTCTACCATTTAGCTGTTTTGTAGGATTCTTGATTTCTAAAGTTCAACCGTGTCAGCTAATCTGATATCTAACAACTGACTTTCAGCTTTACACAAGGAAGATTCCCTTGGATCCCAGTGTTGACTTAAAAATGATAGCTGCATCTTGCAATGGATATGTTGGGGCTGATTTGGAAGCCTTGTGCCGTGAGGCTACTACATTAGCAGCTAAAAGGTCCGGAGATGCAAATGGAAATGCTGGTCTCTTAAGCATAATGATGGAAGATTGGAACAATGCGAGATCTGTTGTTGGTCCAAGCATAACAAGAGGTGTTACAGTGGAAATTCCTAAAGTGACTTGGGATGATATTGGCGGATTAAAAGAATTAAAAGTTTGTACTTTGTAAATTATACATTTGACATCACTCTGGTATCAACCGAGATTAATGGTAGTTGTCTGTATCCTTGAGCAGAAAAAGCTTCAGCAAGCTGTTGAATGGCCTATCAAGCATTCTGAAGTATTTTCTAGATTGGGCATTTCCCCAGTGCGAGGGATTCTCTTGCATGGGCCTCCAGGATGTTCCAAAACAACCCTTGCCAAAGCTGCTGCACATGCAGCCCAAGCTTCTTTCTTTTCCTTGAGGTTTTAACAATTTTCTATATTTTATTAGGGTTTCCCTCTGCCTTGCATGATTAAGACTTGGTATTCATCTCATATGGAGCAAACCAATGGATGCAACTGGGTCATATTTATTCACATATAGAGTCTTTTAGGTCAGAGAATTGACAACTAGTTATATGAAGTCCTACAAAACATTATCGTTGCTCCTGTACATGAGAGTTGCTTGCTCTTGGAATCTCTTTCATTTCAACTATTTGTTCTTTTTTATCTTTCTACCCCTTCCATTGACATGAGATACTTTTGATGCTTTTTTGAAATATATGTTGATCCTTGAAAGATACTCCTATCATCAATTTCATCCTTAAAAGTTTATATATATTATTATCAATTTAATCCTTTTTTAGATAAAATTTTTAAGTCCTGATTGCTCACTTAGGATTTAATTGATAACTATAAACTTCTTGTTCGTGACAAAAATGATGTATTTCTAAAACCTTAGAACTGAACTAATGACAATAAACTTTTGGATCAAAACTAAACAAATTAATGACCATAGACTTTCAAGGACTAAATTGATAATTGTGGTATCTTTCAAGGATTCATATGGTAGTTAAACTCTACTCCTTTGATCCTATTTATAAGTCACTTTCAACATGTTTCACACAACGCAAGGAAAACTTTAAATTTTATTAACTCATTTAAAATTTAACAATTTTTCAACTTTATTCCTATTTAATATATATTATATTTCATGTAAATGAAGTCAACACAATAATAAATGAAGGGTAAAATTGGATATCCATACAAAAAATTTCTCTTAGTGCCCTATAAATAGGATCAAAAAATATCTTCTCTCTCTACCCTATAAATAGGACCATAGGGGTACTTTCCTTACATCAATGATCTCATACTTTGATTTGTTTTATATTCTGTTGATCCATATGATTGTATTTCTATTTAAAGCATTTTTTTGCAATTGAGTTTCCATGCAAAATTTATTTATAAGAGATGAAAAACCTTAAAATGATAGATGATGGGTTAGTGGTGCAGAAATGTATTCGATGTATGTAGGAGAGGGGGAAGCATTGCTTCGGAATACATTTCATAGGGCACGGCTTGCAGCACCCAGCATAATATTTTTTGATGAGGCTGATGTGGTAGCCGCAAAACGGTGAGTTGCTAATCTGTTTTAATGATTTCTCTGCATATGTAATCTATGCTAAACATGATTGTGATGTGCTGTGGGGATTTTATTATTGCTTTATAATTCCTGTGACAAACTATCGAAAAGTGAATTGTTGTCATAGAGACTAAGGAGGTATGAGCTGCTTAGCCCCACAGTAAATAATATGGGTTGTTCTTTGGTGTATGTAGTGGATTTAGTTCTCTCACTTGTAGCTCCCCGCCTTCCCATCCCTCATGGAAAGGGGGTTGTTCCCTATCTCTCTTGGAGTACTTAAGTGGCTCCATAAAGGACTAATTATAGGTTTCTGATTGGTGCAAAAGTCGATTGACGTGTACCTGTTGGGATGTCAGCTTTCCTGGGTAGTCAATTGAGATCATGGCAGTGTAGGTTATTTAGTCTCGTGTTGAGCAACGCATGATATTTAATAGGGTACTCGAGTAGGTTGGTTCTTCTGCCCCATGCATGATTTTTGGAATATGTTAATCAGTACACAAGTGCTTAATATATAGTTAATGGTTACTTTGCAATTTTTTTGCTTTCTTATCTTATACTTCTTTGGTTCTTAATATAGGACATAATTGTTGAATTGGTCTTGGTCCTAAATGTAAGACTTATTTATCATATTTATCGGTTTTTCCCAAATTACCCTTATTGATACTCCCTCAACCATAATTAAGTAAGAAAGGGAGGGGGATATTAAGGAGGATGATTATGGTGTTTTAGGAAAAACGTCATATTTCTTATAATTAACTAGCTTACCTAACTTCTTTAATCTAATCCAATTAGTTAAATAAATCTTATCTTAAGGACCGGAGGAGTATTACTTATTTCCCAGTTGGAGCAAAATATGCCCTTCTTGATTATAGTTAATATCCTTATGCATGACCCTTCCCTGCCGAACTGTTTCATTTTTCAAAACAACTTGATCGTGCATATACTATTTCAAACACATGTATATGAGATTCAAAAAGGTGCTTGATTTAATATAAGCATGTGCAGGGATTTTAGTGCACCCATTAGTTTATGTTGATTCTGCAGTTTTTTTCCTTTGTTTCTAAACTCATCAATATATATTTTTATGGTGGCTTTTCTGAAGAACTTGTTTTTTCAAGTAGTTTCTATATCATTCATTTGAACTATAAAATCCATGCTTAGTTTAATTATGATTGCATGACATATCCATGTAGAACCAGACATACTACGCATGACAAATAAGTGGATATGCATTTGACAATGTTCTCAAAAAATCCAGTAAATTATCTTCTAAGAACGTTGTATCATATTTCTGGTGAAAAATTCTGGGAAATAATAATGTAGAGAGGAAAGTCAGCTGTGGAAAAAAACCAAATTGGACCATTGAAAGTTAAGTTCTTTTTTGACTTCATTGATGCAAATTTTTTGTGCATTGGAGCAGAGAATTTTTTTTCCATTTCCTGTGCATAAGTGCTGATTTGAAGTTCTCCCTTAACAGGGTGATTCTTCAAGCAATAGCAGTACGGTTGGAGAGAGGCTTTTATCCACCCTCCTGACTGAAATGGATGGTTTAGAAGAAGCTACAGTAAGCTTTCTGTGATTGCTTGTGTGTACTGTTGCTTATGAAAACATGTTATTCCTTCCTTAACCTTCAGTTGTCTCTTATAAATCCGTGTATCTGACTATAAGCTGTATTGAAAGAATAAAGTACACGTTACATGAAATGATAATTTTTCTTTCAATCAAGTTCCCTATTCTAGAGAATGGAGGTGGTCTTCTGGTTCTCCCTTACATTATGACTATATCCATTGTCAATTTTCAGGGAATCCTTGTATTGGCAGCCACAAATCGCCCTTATGCAATAGACGCTGCACTAATGCGCCCGGGGCGTTTTGACCTGGTGAGAACTAGGATATGCTACCTAACTTTTCTTCCCCCCCCCCCCCCCCAAAAAAAAAATCCATACTTGTGGTTCACACGGTTTTGTTCTCAATATAAAGTTTGCATGTAACTATGTTCAGCTGAAAAACTGAGATTTATGAAAATGTTGAGAAACCAATCAAAACGAGAGACTCCCAAGAAATTAGGAGTTGATTGTTTTTATCTCCCAGCATCATCTTTAATCTTAGTTAGTACTTTTCTTCATTATTATAAACAAATGGAAAGTGGGGGATTCAAATATTCTATCTCACTCGTCTTTTTTTTCCCCCCTTTTTTTTGGTGGGCTGAATTGATAGGTGCTGTATGTGCCCCCACCTGATTTGGAAGCTCGATATGAAATACTCTGTGTACATACACGTGGCATGAAGCTAGGGAATGATGTCAATCTCTGTAGACTAGCAGAAGATACTGAGCTATTCACAGGTGCCGAACTTGAGGGTTTATGCAGGGAAGCCGGAATTGTTGCTCTAAGAGAAGACATATCAGCTACTGTTGTGTGTGACCGCCATTTTCAGGTTGTGAGAAATTCTGTGAATCCAGCATTAACAAAAGAAGAAATTGATTCCTATTCATCTTTCATGAAGACCTCGTCTTCTGCATTTTCTAGGCATGTAGAATCAAGTTCAAAACATGATAGAAAGAAAAGTAGTAACATTTTAGGCTCCATGGTTAAACTTGGTATTTTCAGCTGTATGCTACTTGTTGCTGCTAAATACTTTTTCATGCATGAAGAACAATCTGTAAATGAAGTGGCTGTCACATGAAGAATGTATACCATTTTGTTTGTAGCCTTACTGTTAGCTCGGTTTAACATTCAAAATCCATTGAAGTGCATGTTTCTGGTTTTTTCTTGTATTGGAATCTATGCTTTTTGCAGATTTGATCTGATCTGATCCAAACTCCTTATTAGTTCTTTAATTTGATTCTGTTAATTGGCGTTCGGTATTTGAGAATTGGGAATTAAGTTTCAATAAGGAATTTGAATAAAACCTCTTGCCCATAGTTTTCCTCAGATTAATTTGGGCCCAAGGCTATGTTAAACCATATATGGCTGTAAATCTACAGCTACTTAGTGATGATAGGTATCGTCCGTGAGAAATTCTTAGGTACTCTGGGAGTACCACCTCACTTGAACACTGTCCAATTAAATCGCACCAAATCAGTGGATGGCAGGCCCACATGTCAGTCTACATGGCACATTTTCAATAGGAAAAATTTTATTAAAAAAAATTCTGTTAAAATTGTTTTCTCTCTCCCATTTTTCAACACCCCTCTCTTCAATTTTCTCTCTCTTCTACGTCTTCTCTTTCCCATTTTTCCGAACTCTCTTTACTCCTCCTTTTCCTCTTCATTATCCTTCGCCAGTTTTTCTCTCTCTCACCCTCTCAAATTTTCTCTCTCTTCTGCGTCTTCCTTTCCCCATCTTTCATGACGGTCCTTTCTCTCTTTTTTTTTTTCTACTTCTTCTTTCCCATTATCCTTACCAGTTTCCCTCTCTCTCTCGTTACTCTTCGTCCTTCCTCTGGCCATTTTTTCCAAAGATGAAGATTGCATTACAGCATACCAAAATCCTAAAGCATAATGGGGGTAAAGTGAGAAGTAACGTTTTTTTACTGAAAAATAAGAAGCTGGGGTGCTGGCATCTTGCATTTCCTCAAATTTTTTAAAATCCATCTTGCCCCATTTTGTTTTGTTACTACTTAGTTTGTTGAAGGATGAAAGATGAATGAAGGAGCTGGAGTGCCGGGGAACAAACATAGCTCTCATAATCTTAAAATTCATCGAGTGTTCATAGATGAGATCTTGTTCGGGTGACACTCTTCAAAGAGCTTGAGCACAAGCTAACCTTGGCTAACAAAATAACGGCGTAGGCGGAGGCATTGTGGAGGCTGAGGTGTGGTGAAATTGGGGAGGATGCAATATGAATGGGAGAAATCGAAAAAAAGGTTTTACAAAAAGAAGAAGAAAAGAAAGAACAAATGGATTGGTAGGATAAGCATGATGAAAGGAGGAGAGAAAAGTTGGCAAAGAATAATGAAAAGAAGAGGAAAAGCAGAAGTAAAGAGAGTCCGGAAAAATGGGGAAGGGAAGACGCAGAAGAGAGAGAAAATAGAAGAGAGGGGTGTTGAAAAATGAGAGAGAGAACAATTTTAACAGAATTTTTTTAATAAAATTTTTCCTATTGAAAATGTGCCATGTAGACTGACATGTGGGCCTGCCATCCACTGATTTGGTGCGATTTAATTGGACAGTGTTCAAGTGAGGTGATACTCCCAGAGTACCTAAGAATTTCTCATCGTCCTTTCATTGGTGTTAATAAATTTGATATTTGCGTTTCACGTGTCGTTGTGTGTTATGGTATAGTCCTTCTGGTAGTCAGAATATTCTCACGATAGTATAAAGGAACAGTTAAAACTTGCAGGGAAATAATTATAGTCATTCATTTGCTTTATAAAAATAAAAATAGTTATTATTTATTGGGAAAAGTTTGAAAATACTGAAAAGTTAATTAAATATATTTAATGAATAAATGTGAACATAAATTAAAAAACTTTTTTTATCTCAACATATGCTCACTTTCACATCTAGCAAGAACTCACGTTTCATAATTGAATCCAAACAAAGTCTTAAGTTTTTAGACTCATTAATAGATACTGAATAACTCAAATAAAAGATACTTCTCCCGGTTCTAAATATAAAATCCCTTTCATAGTGTAAATTACACGACAAAATGGTCTTATATTTAGAACTGAAGGAGTAGATAATTTGGTCTAAGGCCTTATTAAAAGCTGAAAATGCAAAATTATATATCTATACACGTGTATTTATGCGTATGTATGTAGAATCCAAACAACTTAAAATGATGTAATTGGAATTTGATTTGAAGCCTTCATGCCATCTGAAGGCCATGGGTTTTCACCATTCTCTACTTTTTCAAGCTTTCAGGGCCCTATAATATGACTTTTACTTCTTCTTCTTTTTTCCCTTTTATACAAGAAACAAAGGTGCAATTCATATTCTAAACCCTAAAGATAAAAAGAAGTCTTTACTAAGAAAAACTTGCGGTCAACAATACTGCACTTCTTCATATCAAACCTACCAGCTAAAAGGTGTGCATTCACATGAATGACCTACTTAATTATCATCTAGTTTGAATATGAAAGTGGGGAATTGCTGTTTTTGTCTTGGTTGTAATGATCAAACGATCTTGACCTTCCTCTTGCAACCTTGATCCCACCTAAGATCGAACGTAATCCTTGTTTGACATGAGGCAAATGGAAGGACTCAACCTGAAGCTCAGAGGACCTTTATGGACATAATCAATATGTTTTATTTTTATTGGACATAAATCAAGCCATGAACACACACACATATATAATTATTTATATTTTATGCCAAAAATATGTTTATTATTTTTATATAAATCAGTGACTCCCTCTCTATCAAAAACTTCAGATCAACTTGCACAACTATGAAGTATGAATATTTTAACAGCTGTATTTGTATAATCTCCATGTGCAATCAATAATAAGAAGAATTTAGAAAAAAATATTATAAATTTAAAAGTCTTACATTTAAAAATAAAAGATATAAAGAAATATTACTTTTTAGAGTAATACTCTAAGCATTTTGTCCTAATTATACGAACATCTCCTCTATTTTAAAAACATACACTTAATCCAAATTGTTAACTCTCTTAAAATATTCTAAAAAGTTTTTTTAATTAAAATTTCATTTGAAATACTTTTTATTTATACTAATTTAATCCTTCATAATACCAATCTCTAAATTTTAACTAAAACTATTTTTAAGAATTTAAGATTTTTTTCTTGTACCTTATTTTATTTTTTTATTGTTGCAAATAATTATTTTTTTAAATGTTTTATCATATTGGGATAGAAAATAAAGTAATTTAGTAATGTGAACATTAAAAAATTGAATGAAATTTTAATTAATTCTTTAAATATGTAATCAATCAAATAAGTTATAAATGTTTGCAACAAAAAAATTTTGTTTAAAATTTTAAATTATAAATTCAAATGATTCAAATGATTCATATAATGTTTCAAATCACATAATTTATATTATATGATAAAAAAATATGTATTTACAATTTTTCTAGCCATTTAAAAGAAACCCTAATAAATAAGTTCAATATGTCATGAAGAATTAAAATTATATAATTCTGTGATATAATCAAAATTAATAACTTTTATAACATATTAAAAAGTTTGAAAATATGTGTATTATATTATTTTTGTTGTATCAAAATTATTTTTTATAGATATAAATGTTCAAAAATATTAATGTTAATGAGGGATTTTTGGTCAAAATAAAGTTTAGAAGTCAAACTTAACAGTCAACTAGCTGTGGATTAGTAAAAATAAATCTTAAACATGTAAAGGTGGTTTGTATAACATATATTTTAATTTCAAAAAAAGTTTTATATGCATTTTGAAAATTATGGAGATTTCTATAATTTATGCAAATAAAGGGCTAACCAATGTATTTTACTCTATTTTTTTTATGTATAGACCTCATGGAATGCTCCTTTAATATGTGCCATTAATAAGAAGAGTTTAGGGTGAATTATTTAGGGTAAATCATAAACTTAAGAGACAAAGTATATTAAAGTCTTATAATTAAGGTAAACAAAATAAACTCTACAACCAGCCTTTATATTTAGGATAGAAAAAATATATATGACTATTTAATTGAGTTATATTGGAGTATTGTTGAATCTAACTGAGAATTGCTCTCTCAAAGATATTTTCTTCAGTTACAAAAACTTGAATTCAAAACATCATGAATAAACAATCAAAACCTCTCCCACTAAAACCAAACACCCCTTGTTTAATGGGGTATTATTTTTAAATATACATATATATATATATAGGATATATAGAATCCCCCACTAGCCCCAAAGTTAAAATATTTTTTATCATGAACAAGTTGTGTGTGGGTGGATGTGCATGACTCTTTATTATAGGTTGTACCACATACCTTATCTTTTGATGATAACAAGACATAAACTGAAAACTTGGGGAAGAAGGCAGCTAACAAGGCCAATCCTTGTAAAGTGTGATGATGCTGTCTCATTTTCAAACAGGTGCCCCCCACATGGAATGTTTACCACTTTCCATATAAATATAATCTCTTGCCAACAACAAATTATGTCGCTTCTTAATTTAATAATATTATAATATTTCATATGTTTTGATTAAACAAATCTTTTTTCTTAAATTTTCTTTTTAATTAAGTAAGATCCTGAGTTCAAGTTCTCTGTCAAATCTCATAGTCTCTTCAGAATAAGCTCAGAAACAGTTCCATTGGAATTCTTAAAGGCCTCACTGTCCATCTGGAAACAATAATTGCTGAGATTTGGAATTCTTATATAAAATTAGTGAACAGTGCTTATCCGCTTTGAATAGGTTGAGTGAATTGAATTTTATTTTGTTCTCTTCTTAAACTGGAAATTTTCTTTTGAATTAAAGAATAATAACAATTGCGTTTTAATAACTTGGTCTTCTTATGTGACTCGTGTATAAATGTTTTATTTAATTACAAATTAATATTTTTATTGGAAAAATCATTTTGAAGGTACTTATGTTAACATAGCAATTTACAAGGACTAATGGAGGCTAATGAACAAAATTAAAGATTTTGATTAAGATTAAAAAAACACATAAGTATCAAATTAAAAATTAAGAGAAAATATGTGTGTGCCAGTAGAATGATTTTTCCTATTTTTATTTAATGTAACTCTTTTTGATGTTATAGTTAAATGTGTGCATATAATAATGAACAAACCTAATCATAAAAACTCATCTATAAATGTGGAGTTCAGAGGATTACATTGTAAAATTTCAGAAATGGTTACTTGTATATGACATGTAGTTCATGAAGGCTATGTGCATTAAGCTTACATTCCCTGTAGTGATTAATATAAAAATTAGTTAGAGGTTATATTTGGCTTTAAATATAATATTTCAATTTATTTTGTCTCTCAAATTTAAAATTCTTTTTCAAAATATCCATATTGATTTGGAAGTAGTTCCAACCAAGAGATATTTCTAATACATCACATGATTAAACATGGTAGTTTAGAAAATCTAATTGCTACAAATAACTAATTTAACTAATTTTCTTAATATTACCAAATTAATTATTTAACTTTTATATTAAAGACACAAAATATTATTTTATATTAATTAAGCTAGTCTCTCTGAGTTTTCCTGAGGTTTTAATTTTTCTTTGATTTCTCACGTCTTTGGTGAAGATAGCATATATTCTGTAAATGCGTTTACCTTATTCTATTTTAACTATATGTGTGTGTATTTATATCCCACAAGTTGACCCAAAAAAAATTAAAAGAAAAACTATATATCCGACAAGAAGTTAAGAGCCAGGGAAACGAATGTAGATTGTAGAATATATTCTGTCAGTTTGCTTTCTTTGCTTTGCCTTCCAACGTGGGCATATATGTTAAATAATCCTCATCCTTAATATAAAACCCTTTTAATTAATTTGATTAGATTAAAGAAGGTAGGTAAGTTAGTTAATTATAAGAAATGTGACACATTTTTCTTAAAATGCCATAATCATCTCTCTTAATACCTCTCTTTCCTCTTCTACTTGATTATGATTGAAGAGGTATCTATAGGGGTAATTTAGAGAAAATTGATAAATATAAAAATAGATCTTATATTTAGAATTAAAACCAATCAACAATTAGATCATATATTAAGGACCGGAGGAGTACAATTATTACCAAAGAAGACCATAATATTTGTTGCTTTTAATCATGGCCTCTCTTTTTTAAAGTGGCCTCAATATCCTCATTATATCAATACAATATAATTATATAATTGATATAGTCGTTATATATATAATTTTGTATAGTTAAAAAAATATTGATTTTGGTGCAAGACTTGTTGAAATTTAAGTTTAAATGTTAACATTAAAATAAGCACCTTAAAATTTTGAGATTTCAATCAATAATAGTAAATTATAAAGAGAAATCAAAATGTCCTGCATTATTTTTAAAAAAAATATAGATATAGATATGTTTGTGAAAGATGAAATGAGATAGAGATCAAACATGAAATAATTAATTACCGATTTTCCTTTTTTTTTTAAATCTTAACCTCTGTACACCTTCTATTGCATTCTATTTTCATTTTTTAAAATTTGAATTAAATTAAATTTTTTTATTTTATGAGAAAATATTTAAAAACTAATGTCAATCATGATTAATTTGAAGAATTAAAAAAAATACTCTTTTTAACTGAGTTGATAGCTATGATCGAACAATTATTATGTTTTTTTTTTTGGCCTTATTAGAGAATCAAAATCTTGTCCTCTTTGGATTATCTTAGCCAAAACGTTCAGAAAGGTATCTTATATGTTTAATTTTATACTTAGATATGCTGTCTTTATCATAAAGGGAAACAAACTGAAAAAATAAATCACATTATATTTCTATGTTTATCAAATGTGTTAAGACACAGATACACTAAAATAATATATTATTGTTATCACTAAAGTACGATTATGATATTAAAATATGAGCTTAATTAATATTCTATCTCTCTCCTGTTTCCTCAAGCGCTCATATTAGGTGGAGATAATTGTCCCTCAACTGTTATTGTAATACAAAATGAAATTAGTGCAAATTATTGAGTTTGTCTCAACTTAAACGTTCAATAATTTGTACAAAATGAATATTTTTTCCCTTAATATTTAAAATAAAACAAACAAATACAACATGTTTGGTGTATGCAAATGAAAGGACTGTTTTATTAGATAAAATTTGGTATATAACAAAAATGAATTTGTAGGTCCTTGTAGTCTTATTTAATTGTTAATCAAGTTTGTGTAGTTTTTTTCCTAAACAGATTACGTATTATACATAAATGCAAAGAGATCGACGATTATATCATTGGGAGCATAATAATTTTTTTTTTGGGTGATAATGAATAAATTTTATCCTATAATTATATTACCTTCAGTCCTTAATGTAAGAACTCGTTTGACTTTTATTTTGGTTTTAAATATAAGACTTCAATTCACTTTATCTATCATATTTATCCATTTTTTCCTAAGATAGCTTTTGTAATAATGATAATTCTACAAATACACTTAATTATCAAAGGATATTTTAAGAAAGATAACACATATTTATTACAAATAACTAATTTAACTATTTTTTTTAATCTACTCAAATTAGTCTATCAGTTTTTATATTAAAAAACGAAGTAGTTGATCATTGGGAACAATTTCTGATTCTTTATCAGTTCTGTCCGTGGCATGGTACTCAAAATAAAAGTTGAAAATGAGGAAGTTGCACCTAATTATGATTATCTTATTTAGAAATGTCAATGTTCAAAAAAAAAAAGATGTCAATAGGATAATTTTATATAGTTCAATCATTAAGATCACAATTTTATCATGCATCATAAGATGTCATTGTCTAAAGTAGCCCGCTCAACTAAAAGAAAATTAAGTGATAACTAAATCCATAACTTACTGTCACTTAAAAAAAAAATCCATATAACTTGTAGATATGAATACATTTTATTAATTTTGTTTCTAAGCATGCAGTTAACTTAATTATTAATTCAACACTGATCATTTGTCAATAAAAATTATTTTAATTAAAAGATAATTCTTGATAGAGATTATAATAATATTATGCAATGAATATAAGTATTTGAAGGAAAATTTTATATAATTGTATTTAATTTAGTTGTTTTGGGCTTTTATAGTTAAACATTTGCATTTAATATTGTCATCCTCATGTCTTAAATAGTCGACATTTCTAAAAATGACAAAAATGGAAAAATAAAATCAGTTTGAGAGATAATAATTTATATAAATCCATGACAACCATAATTTCAATTTTGATGTTTTTTATTTTTATAGTTTTAAACATTATATGAAACAAGAAATGTTATCTGAAATTTACACTAAAAATATTTTATTTTAAAAACTTATTTAAAAACTAAGAATAATAAACACTTTTTTCATTCGTTCCGGTTCAATAAAGAGAAAATAATATATATATATATATATATGGAAAAGGTTATTATGAATTTTCAGTAAGTAATTAAACAAGCATGTTTAGGTTTTATTCTTTTTATTCTTCTTTTTTTTTTTTGCCGTCTTTCTATTATTATTATTTTAAGTATATAGTCGCTGAGACCACCTATTTATAACGTACGCATTTCAGTTCACTGTGTCGCTCTCTGTGCTTTTGTGCTTCTCTTGCTTCCCTCCAGATCTGATTCCACCGCCGGTAACCTCTCCAATCTCTTCACTCTTTTTCCGATTCTCAGATCTGTGCTTCAATCAAGCTTCTAATCCTTGGATGTTGGGCTCAAATCGTGTTCTGTCACTGATTCCAGTGTTTTCTTCTACTTATTTGTTTCTGTTTGGTTTAATTTTGACGAAACTCTCCTTGTTTCCGTGATCTGCAAGGTGCTTTTACGTTTTTTTTATGTGGATCCCTGCGGACATTTTAATTACTTTCGCATGTTCTTTGTTTAGTGGGTAGTGGCACTGTAGCGTCTTTCATTATCTTGCTTTGCTTTCTGCTGGCTGTATCTTTGCATTTAGATTGATTTATGGGTTTTTGTATGTTAAGTGGGTGAAAAACATTTAATCTTATGTGGAATTAGTTGATATTCTTAAGGGGTGTTATGCCATTGTCTTCTTAAGCCGTATATGTGATTGCTTGATTTATGGTGGGGGATTATTTTCAGATTGAGGCTACTGAAAGCATGTTTATGAGATGAAGGGATTTAAATGATGAAGGAAATGCATACTTTACCTGGCTTTATTGCCTTTTTATGTCGATCTGCAAACCAAATTTTGGATTTAACGTTGCTTTGTAATTTGTATTGCCATGGAAGACAAGGAATCGCCCATTGTTTTTTCCAACTTCCACTCTATGATTTTGAAATATTTCACGGTCACTAAATGTAACAAACTACGTTGCGAAAGATAGTAGTGACGAGATAGTCTGGAGGTCAAGTTAATTGCATGCAACATTGCATCTTGATTAAGTTATCTGTGGCTTATTACTGAGTTGCCAATCATGGTTTGGATCCCTTCTGTTTGACGAAAGTGTAAAACCACGTGCTTATCTGTATACAGATACATTTGATTCATGCTCTATGCACTTGACATGCACTAAAAGTGACGGATGTTTTCATGGAAATTTGTTCGAGAATCTCAGTTTCTTGAAACCCCCTCCCCCCCCCCCCCCAAAAAAAAAAAAATCCTTTGTCTTATTTACTATATTTATTAATATTTTCTTGGGCAATTTTTGGACCTCCAAAAGCAGTTTAAGAGTATGGGTCGTGGAGTTAGCAGTGGTGGCGGACAAAGTTCATTGGGCTATCTTTTTGGCGATGGGGAGGCTCCAAAACCAGCAAGAAGTGACGCTCAAGCTGAAGCACCTGTAATTAAGCCTCCTTCAAAACCTCAACCAGTAGATGTGACCAAGCAGATTCCTGCTGGAATTCATAGTAACTCTGCCGATGGCCAGAACACTGGCAACTTCATCACGGTATTATTTGTGCTTAAATTTGTTTGCTTCCTTCCTAATGTAAGTGTCAATGTTATGAATTTATGTCAGAAGTGGTTTACAATGTCATGGACAGCGCTAATTCCACTTTATGGACACTAAAAAGGTTATTTTGGAGACATCTGACTACTCAAATGCATGTTTACTTCAGATTCTGTTACATTTTCTGTATGCTTTTCGTACAATCCAGTGACATCATAGTCACATAGATTTTTTTTTTCTTGGTGAGTTCTAAGTTGGTGGCATTTTAAGGAAATTGGTCAATACCGTTGGTTGTAATGTTGCACAAAATTTGAGGAAACAAAAATAATCATTCCTATGCCAAGAAAATGGAGATCTGCTTCAGTTTGTCTTCCACGTGGTTGGAATTTGAATCTTTTTCCCTCTAAAATAATGTTGTGATTGGTGGTAAGTTTCTTTCCGCATTTCTGCTGCAGGACCGACCCTCAACCAAAGTCCATGCTGCACCTGGTGGCGGCTCTTCTTTGGGCTATCTGTTTGGAGGGCCTGGTGAAGGAAAATGACATCTTATTTGTGCAGCCTTTGCATGGAGAATGCCTTCTTTTCGAATTCAAACCTTGGAAACAATGTGGAACATATGTATTGATGTAATATAGGTTATGGTTGCTGGGAGATTTCAATCAATACTATATTCTAAATGCACAAAATGTCTAATACTGAATTTTCTGTCAGAAGCAATATCTTAACTTTTAACTGAATATTTGCTATTGCTTTTTCCCTGTTGGCAGATTTTTTTTTTTTTAATGGTTATCTTGCTCTAATTTCTTCTTATGGTTCAAAATTAGGGACACTATTTTAAATGCACTAGATATCTATTACAGAACTGTTTGTCAGAAGCAATATTTTGACCTGGTGCATATTTGCCTTTGACTTTCATCTGTTGGCAGATATTTTATGTTATCTTGCTCTAATTTCTTCAGATGGGTTCAAAATTAGGGATGCTATATTTCAAGTGCTCAAGATGTCTGTTACAAACTATCTGTCTGAGAAGCAAAGATTTAACTTTCAAAGGCATATTTGTTTTTGATTTTTATATGTTGGCAGATATCTCTGTTAGTTTGCTCTTGACTTCTTCCTTCTCAAGGATTTAAAATTGGGGATGATCATTGCGAGGTATAGTCTTCGGATGCATATTTAGTAAGCAAAAATTGTTCAATGCTTACAGAATTCTTGAATCACTCGACTCATTCACTTGAGAAATATCTAAAATCTGCAAGGCTTTGAGATTCTTTGCATGAAATATTTTCACACACAATTATAGTGATAAACATGGGGAGAATGGCTAAAAAAGATCATAAAAATTGCAAAATTCTAAATCAGGATTTGTGATAACACTTTAATAGATTTTGATAACAATTAAATTACAAATAATAACGCAATTTTGTGAAAATACTTAATTTGGGATTTTGCAACTCATTCTTTCATAAACATGTTTTAAATATCTGTTAATATAATCCAATGCTTCTATGATGTTAAATAACTGCCTTTTAAAGAACTGTTATGTTGAATTATGTAAGAACTACTGTTCAATTTAAAAAATTTCTGTATAGAGGATTAACATTGAAATGTTGCAGTTTGAGATATTTTAACCAGGTCAATTGCCGCTTATACTAAAAAAGAATTGATCACTAATAAATAGCTCATCACAATTTAACTAGCCTTTGGGCTTGAGAATATAAAGACAATTTCAATTTAATTTTAATATTCACAAAAAAATGAAAATATAAAAACAATTTGAATTTAATCTGAAAGTTAAGAAATTATTTGAAAATGTTAAAAAGAAAAAAGAAGTGCGGGCTTTCAGCATGCTCAATTTCGGTATATATAATTGAATCAACTCCAAAACTTGCAAATATAACCCATTTTATTTTACATAATTATTCTATCACTATAAATATAATAAATCAATAAAAAATAAAAATAATTTGTAAAATCAAGTTTTTAATATAAAAAGGTGCTTAAATGAAGTATTTTCATTAATTAGAGTAAAAAAATTATATATTAAAAAAAAGTGGGTCAGCCCACTAAAAGTTAAGTGGGTTGAAAAGACTTGCCATAAAATGGGCTCCCATTTTACAATACCAGCCTGTCGTGGGCCCACCTCTATTCAATTGTTGGAATGGTGAAATTTTTGTTTCGGCCAAAGTATATTTAACCTGATGAGTCTTCCAAACCCAATTTATTTAAATATTTTTATATAAAAGAATTATCATTTGGTCACACATGTGCTTGCACAGATAATCCCCTCTTCTGAAGCTCTTGTTGGTTCCAAGTTAATGTTCCTTTTCCTTTTTTACTGGGGGTGTTTGAATTAGTTTTTCAGAAGTGATTTTACGGACTTTGAGATAAGCATTTGTAGAAAGCTTTATCTCGACATGAGTATTTTTTTTAAATATTTTTGAGGGATCACAAACACACCCTGAATGAAAGAGGATTGGGTGAAATGGGATCAACAGTTTATTCTTGTTACATTCTCATTTACTCGGTAAATCTATCTTCGGGATACACCTACTCAATTCAGTTTTCGCTCGGTAACTACAATAAATAAAAGGGTAAAGATGCATTGCTCCCAAGGTATTTTTTTTTTAATTGTATGCATTATTTTAAAGTATATACTACCTCCAATCTTTAATATAAAAACTAGTTAGGAGTTGAATTTGATTCTAAATATCTGATCTCATATACTTTATCTCGCTAGTTAGAAATTGAATTTGGTTCTAAATATATGATCTCATATATTTTATCTTTCATTTTTTTTCCTCCCAAAATATCCCTATTGATCATAAGGGGTTTACCAATGAATAATTTCAATTTTTTAATATACATGACTAAAGAGGATAATTTTAGAGAGAATATCATATATTTATGACAAATAATTAAATTAACTAATTTATTTAAAATTTTAAATTAATTATCTCCAAATCTTTAGATAGATTGTTAACTAAAAATTTCCACTTATCCCACTAGTTAGGGTCAGTAGATCCCAAACTCCTGTTAAAAGATTTTTAAAAAAAAACTTGCATGCACCACTAACTTTCCCCGAATCCGTACGGAAAGTTGAAAACATTCATCTTAGAACCTACTTAACTTATTTTACTTATGTTCCCAACAATAATGGAAGCACATAAATTGGTTATTAACAATTTCGGCAAAGACAACAAGTGTTTCATTTTGTTTTCTACCTCAGAAGCTTCCCTAAACTTATCCAATTACTTAACTCTCAGACATATCCTTGAAGTTTCCAACACACGTACACTACAAAGGGGAAAAAACTTGAAGAACATAATAAAGATGAATAAATCTGCAGGATATATCACTTACTTCAGTGTTTATGTTTCACTGAGTTCAAATTGGGGAAATTTCTGGGAAGTTTCTTAACTTCCATAATATATATCTATATGTCTATCTATATATATACATATTGATCCTTGATTTTCAGTAGAACAAATTCCACAACTCATTCATCCTCCATAGATATCAGAAAGACAGAAACACACTGAATTCCCTTTATGGTTTCCTCACACTTTCCAATGCCGACCAAAAACAGCGACTTTGACAAACTCTTACAGTTTCTGCACATTGCCATCCTAGTTTTCCTCAACCAAGGCTCTTCTTCTTTCTCCAATGCTTTCACACAAGAGCCATGGTCATGGGGTCTCTCACTTCCTATCAGTTTATACTTCAAATTTGCTCTTGAGATTCATGCCCATCTGGGGCTTTGTGTAGGGGTTGGCCTTCCTTCCCTGGCCTACTGGGGTATCACCAGAGGCTCCATAGACTGGTATTCTGACACAGTCCTAGATTTCAACCTAGAATTTCTCAAAAGTTGTCTCCTCAACATTTTCATTGGGTTGGTCCACTGGGTCATCATGAAGCTTCTTCACAAGCTCCATGAATGGGCTATGCAGAACAAGAAGCTTTCTCAGTACTGGCCAGTTCTGTCAAAGTTTGAGAAAACTGACCTATTTGAACACCCTATGCTCGCACCAGTTTCTGGGAAACAAATATTTGTCCAGGTTATGGAGATGTTGTGTGTGTATTTCTATAATGGGAATGTGATGCTCTTGAGCTGGGGGTTTTCTGGGAATGCTTATGATTCCGAGATTGGTAAAGCCATATCTTGGGTTAGTCTGGGAAGTGCTTTGCATGTGTGGATGAAGGCTTGTTTGAAGGTTCTTGAAGTTAGAGCAGTTGAAGCTTCACCACTTGATATTGATGATGAGAAGAAGCTTTTGCAGATGGGAGAGAAAGGTGAAGAACATTCGGATCAGAGCCAGAAGCAACTCCAAGTAGTCAACTTTTGAGGCTGCTGAGAGAATAAGAAGATGATTCTGATTAATTCTAAGGGATTAGTAATGCAGAATTGTTAAGTATGTTTAGTTCACGGCAAAAAAAAAATAAAAAGACTTTCTTAAGAATTGTGAACTAGGTTCAGTCTCTGCCTAAAATAACTTGTCATATGAATGGATCTGTACAAAATTATTTGCATGTAGTGAATATGTATAAGCTCTTTTAGCATGTAGGCCTTATTTTGTGAGTCCTGGCCTAGCTATCATAATTGAGAGTTTTTCTTTTTCCTTTTTTTTTTCCCTTTTAAATAAAGTTCTGGTTCAAACCCATGCCTCTAATCTATTGGAGGAAAAGCAATACTCCCTCTTCTCCAATAAATATATGAAGTGATCTGAGACTATGTTTAAGGGGGTGTTTGGATGAAACCAAACTATGGTTGAAAGAATAGTTTCTGGAGAATAGATTCTTAGAAGAATAGATTTTATAAAGAATAAATGTTATGAAAAAATAATTCTGATAAAGTGAGAGTATTTGGATAATTGTTATCAGTAGCACTTTTTATATGTACAAATTACTAAAAAAAGCATAAGTTAATATGATAATTACATAAAAAATAGATTTTATAATATATTTTAATTTGAAGGAATAAAATTGTTAATAATATATTTTTTATCAACATAATTAATAATATAAGATAATGTAATTAATAAATAATTAATATGTGTATATATATTTATAAAATATAAGATTAAATATGTTTATAAAAAAAATAATTGAGAGGTATTAAAGTCATATTATCATTGAGATCTACTCTGACGGGCACAATCATACTCTCCAATTTGAGCCAGAAACAGAATAGATTCACTTCTTCTAAAACTATGATTTTGGGTCCAAAACTGTGATTTGTTAACCCCCCCGGTTTGGCAAATCATGGTTTGGGTCCCAAAACCATGGTTTCTTATATTACCCAAACAAGCCCTAAATGTAAGATTTTAATCTATTTTATCTTTTAAATTTATAATTTCTTGACAAATTGTCTCTATTGATAGCATAGGAAGTTTCCATCCATGAAGATAATTTCCGATGCCAAATCAGTAGATGAGAGTATTTCTAAAAATTCAATGCACATTTTTTTAATAAATAACTCATGTAATTAATTTTTGTAACATATATAAATTAGTTATTTAACTCTTATACTACTTTCAGTCTTTAATATAAAAATTAGTTGAGAAATTGAATTTGGTCTTAAATATAAAACTTCAATTTATTCTGTCTTCCATACTTATCATTTTTTCCTAAACCTCTATTGATTGCACATGGTAAAAGAATTTGCATCAATGAGTAGTTTCAATATAAATGATTTAAGAAGGTAATTTGAATACATTTTTTTTACAAATAATTAATGTAACTAATTTTTTGAGAACATTTAAATTAGTTAAAACAAATGTTACATGAAGGGCTCTATTTCTGAACCAAGGGGGCAAGACCTCTGGCATACTCATTCATTGGAACAGTACAAAGTCTAACAAGCTGCCCAATCAAAAAAGGCCAACAAATTAACAATTCGAGAAACATAAACCCTAACCCTAACAACAAGAGTAAGAAAGCAGCCACCCTCGAGTTGGTCTGTTTGGCTCGACAAGAAAAAAAGAAGGAAAGGAATTTTAAAATTATCTTGCTTGGATTGATGAGAAGGAATGGAAAAAGAGAAATTTTAATGATAGCTTGTTTAGTTTAGAAGAGGAAGAGCAAGAAAACATTTTGACATGAACAAATTCATTCTAATTTATTTAAATTGTTTTTCTGAAATATTTAATAAAATATAACTATAAATAACATTTATATATACCATTATAATTTTATAATTATAAAAATGAATAAATATAATTGTAATACATACTCAACAGCCAATAGATACAATGATTATAATTATATTTACATTTTTATATATATTATAAGTACACTCACCATATATATATGAGGATAATTATAATTATTAAAAAATTAATTATGACCATTGAAATTCTCTAGTTCTTGCTATAAAAAAATTGTTTCGCTGCTGTGCCGTTTCGGAGCGTGTGAAGATGATGAGAAAAGGGGGGTATTTTTGGGATATTAAAAATAGTTATAGGTAAGCCAGTAGGTGCTAAAACCAAATATTACTCCTATCCACATTCCCCTAATTTTGGAGAGAAGGGCTAGAAAGAGAGGAGAGGAAAAATTTAGAAAGCCAAACGCCTCCTCTTGCCTCCAAATTCTTCACGCTACCGGAAATAGTTCTAAACACGCAACAAGAGATGGGGATTTGGAAAAATCACACCTCCTGTGGGTTAAAGAGCAACCAAGAATGGTTGTTGACAAGCAAACATGAAAGAACCTGCGGAAGAAAAAGCACCCACGGACAATCAGACGCTGCCCAACAAACGACAACGGAGAAGGAAGAGAATTAATTGTTATCCATCAGCTGAGCAACATTGCTTGGGGATACATATACCCTTCATTCACGTTTTGAATTTGCTGAATAGGACCAAAAACCATCGTCTAATTAAGAGATGGAACTTATGACAACAAAGATGGACCCTTCCCCCAAAACTGCAAAACCAAACTATATATCGGGTCAGGATTTGATCTAACAACGTCCAAATGATATCAAAGCAAAAGATGCCACAAGCAAAATCCCACATATATACATTTTTTTTTGGCTAAAACATAGGTATATTCCTATTGGAAGTAATCCTATTCGAGATATTGTCAGGCACTAAATGTGGACATTTCTCTCAATAGAGATTTGAATCTTAATTCACCACGTTATGAGGGACTAGTCTCTTTCGCTAAACCCAACTCTTGTTGGTAAAATCCCACGTATTTGCTTTTTTTTTTGCTAAAGCATAAGTATCACTGTCAGGCACTAAATATAGGCACATCTCCTAACAGGGATTCGAACCTTGGTTCACCACGTTATGGGAGACTAGTTCTTTCTGCTAGATCCAACCCCCCATTGGTCACATATTTGTTTATTGTTAGAGAAGCAAAACACACTACCTCTAAAAGCCTATCAGCACAGAAAAATAAACAAAGGATGAGAAAAAAGCATTAACATTGAGGAGAGGGAAAAGCTTGCCCAGAGGCTAGAGGTGAGAGAATTAATGAATTATAACTAATATGGAATATTAGGCCTAATAGACAACTAATTATAAGTATTAAGAAAATTAGTTGGATTAGTTATTTATAACAAAAATTTGTTAAATTCAATCAGCACTCCTATTAATGAAGTCTTTTTAATGCATGCAATTAACTAGAATGATATAGAAAAAAATTATAAATTTTGGAAATAGAGCGAATAGAAATGTTATATAGAAGTAAAGAAAACTACTCAATTGATTCATATATTTACAATTGGAAAGAGTACAGGCACAATAATAGAACGATATCAGAACAGCAACGATCGCTTGAGGATTAAGGCAAAGGCTAAGAATAAGTGCTTGTTTGGATCGGCATCCAAACATGACTTAATTTTAAGAGAAACCCGATTGAAAATTTTTGCAATGTTGGGGATGGCTTTTGACTTATTGAAAATAAGCCCCACTAACCGTGCGGTGGGAATAAGCCAGTAAGAGGAGCTTATTTTTCAAGATTGAAGAGCTTAATTGTGTGTCAGAGAATTTATTTTTCTCTTCCCTCTGGCATTATTCCCTCATGTTATTCACTTGCTTTTTTCCCCCCCAGATCTCTCACCTGTTAACTATTTTTTCATATTTCACTTGATATTTAAAATATTTTTTTGATTTCTCCGAAGTTTTAAGATTTAATTCACTCATTAAATTTCACTTCTTCATATTAAATCATCTTGAATTTATTATATTATGTAAAATTATTTTTTAATCATGTTCATTATTTATAAAACTCATACCCTTTTTAGTCATTTTACAACCTAACTTACTTTTACTCAATCATAATAATCCAAACAACTTTTTACCAATCTTATTTTTACAAACTAACTTTTCTAAATTCCAATCTAAACATAATTTAGTTTATCCAATTTAACTTTTACTTAATTTTATTTTTTTAAAAGTCAGATTAAAAATAAACTACTTTTTCTATCGCCAATTTAAATGAATCCTAAAAAGACAGTAAAAGTAAACACACACACACATGTATACACTGTCTTATCAAATTGTACCCAATTGAGGAATTAATAAGACTTATTTTATATATTTATTAATTTTTTTTAAAATTAAATCTATTTATATTCTCCTAATAATAATCAAATGGGGAAAAGAGGAAAGGAATTAAAGAAAATATTTAGGATATTTTAGAAAAAATATATTATATTAATTAATTTAATTAATATCTTTAATCTACTCAAATTAGCTAATCAGGTTACTTTTTTTATTAAGAAGGCATTAAGTATTAAATATTAAGAAAACTGTAAAAAAAAAAAACCGTGGAATGGAAAAATTGAAAATAAAAACCTGTTACAATATTAGTAGTTTTGAAAATAATTTTTATGAGCAGGTTTCTATATATAATTTTTTAATTTCTAAAGTTTTTTTTTTGTGATTTTTTTCTTAAACATTAATCCTTCCGTTTCTTATTATAAGAGACACTTGATGTTTATGGTATGTTTCCATATATAAGAGACATTTAAAAGTTGTCTTGGATTCTCAAATATTCTTCAAAAAGCGAATACAACGCCGCTTTAGTAATTACTGTCAGCTTTGAAAATGAAAATAAGAAGGGTTAATATATAATCTTTGATCCTTAATCTAGTACGAACTTTGATTCTAGTTTTTTTAATTTTTAAATTATAAGTTTAAGTCTCTAAAAAAGTAAAATGGTTTCAGCTTTTACCAAAGTACAGAGATCAATATTTTAAATAAAATAAAATTTGAGGAATCAAAATTTATGATTTTAAACTTAAAAGGCCTGAAACTTGATAGATAAAAATTGTATTAATCAAATGGAAATTCATATTTATTTTATTAAGTATACTTTTTTATTCTACTTTCTAATTCTAACTAATTATAATCCGCTCTAGTTCTGGTCCAAAAGGAAAAAAATCCCCCGTCTGGTTCTCCGGGTACGTTATAACTCAGTGCGAACTCCAGCTGTGGCCAACTGTTTCATTCGCTGTGCATTGCTGTGAAATGGATCAGGGCACTTTCTCTGCCCGAACCCGGAAAGCCAGACCCAAGTCTGAGCTGTATTCCACCGTCGTCGTGCACGACGATGACGACGACGACAACGGCGGCAACAGCTACGATAAGCGAGAGCAAAGCCGGAGCAGACAGAATGCCAGAAGCTCGGAACCCGAGGACGATCCATTTGCAACGATGGTCTACAGGGACAATGGCCCTGAAGACGAAGATGACGACGACCCCTCCCTCCCTCCTCTTCTCAAGCGCCTGCCAAAGGACTTCGGCGGTGGAGCTCCGTTGGACGACGAAGACGATCCTGACGACGATGCCGGCGATTTTGGCACCATGATCGTCAAGACTGATCGAGCTCGGGAGCGAAATCGGTCTTCTTCGTCGCCCATGGGTTCGACCTGGAAGTCTCGGAAGTCTCCTTTGACGCAGGCAGGTCCAATGGCGGGACTGGGTGATGAGAATGATGAAGATGATGACGGTGACGAGGGGTTTTCAACTTTTGTCGTACGTAAAACGGCTAGGTCCAGTGAGAGAGAGTCGGTCAGTGGAACCGTGGTGCGTAGGACAAGTGGCGGTGCTGGTGGTGGTGGAACTGCTACTAGCTCGACAATGGAAAGAGCGGTGGCGAGTATGCAGGCATCGGGTGAGCTGGGTTATGGGAAACAGAGGAGGGGAAGTGGGTCCTTGCAGAACGACGAGGGTAGGCAGTCAATAGGTACGAAGGTTTCATCGAGTTCGATTCCGGAAAGCGTCACTAGAGAGGATCCGACAACTAAGTACGAATTACTCAATGAACTTGGTGGGTAGCAATTTTAATTCATTCCCAGTATCTTTGCCTGCATCCTCTTATTTATTTGAATTTTTACATTCGCTTGTCCTTATACTTCCATTTATCCTGTTTCTTGTTTCTCCATGCACATTTCAACAATGACCTTCTTGAATTTCTTTCATGCGATCGTAAGTGAAATTGTAGGTTAATTGTAGCGTTTCCTGGGAAGAAAGTCTATTCTTGATCGCTTAGTAATATTTTTTTGTTTGTTCCTAAAATTGGTCTTTCCCCGGAAAATGTCAGGGAAGGGATCTTACGGGTCTGTTTACAAAGCTAGGGATTTAAAAACCTCCGAGCTTGTCGCTATCAAAGTCATTTCCCTCTCTGAAGGGGTAAGTTTCTCTTTTCTATTCCCTGCTTTTCCTCTAACCGTGTATATAAGTAGAGTGAGTTTAAACTTTGTAAACAAACAAAAATGCTTCCTGTGCTTAGGAGGAGGGATACGAAGAAATCCGAGGTGAAATTGAGATGTTGCAGCAATGTAATCATCCAAACGTGGTCCGCTACCTTGGAAGCTATCAGGGAGAAGAGTATCTTTGGGTAAGAAGACATTAAACGAAAAGGAGGAAAATAGAAGCATTTCCCCTCTCTAACCTTAGTTTTCCATTCATTTGTTGAACTAGAGTGAAGCTCTTTAAAGGTTAAAATTTCATGGGTAATGGTGTGCCTGCATATGCTTGTTAAATGAGGGCTTTTCATATTTTTGGCAGATAGTTATGGAATACTGTGGCGGTGGTAGTGTTGCTGACCTGATGAATGTAACTGAGGAGCCACTGGATGAGGGTCAGATAGCGTACATCTGTAGAGAAGCATTGAAGGTATTCTAGATTGAGCAGGTTGAATTTGCATTTATCAATTATAGACCGCTTATTGATTTGCCCTTTAACCTCTGCTACCCTGAAGTATGCTTGATTTGAATTTGATGCCTGTGCTTAAGATCTGTAAAACGAAGTGCTGAAACATAGGCTCTGGGCACCAAGTGTATTATGTGTGTCAATTGTTTTCTTGGTTTATTTTCTACTTATTCCATTTTTGCTGTTTATTTCCTTAACTCTGCGTAGGGACTTGAGTATTTGCACTCCATTTTCAAAGTCCATAGGGACATTAAAGGTGGGAATATCTTATTAACTGAACAAGGAGATGTCAAGCTAGGTAAATTTTGCTATGTGAATTGTGTGTAAGATCTTCTGAATTCTCGAGCTTATTTAATGATCCTCATTTAATCCTATTATTTTGTTGCTGATATTATTGTTTTATTGCACTTTAGTAGATTGCACATTCGATAAGCTTAAACTTTAGGCTATTCATTATTATTGAATATTTATATTGAGCCATAATATTGTTTCTAATGTGAGATGGGCCGCTAGAAACAATTGCCATATATATTTTTTTTTTGAAGTGTTCCTTTAAGATACCTCTAGCGAGCAGAGGCCCTTGTGTTATCAGTGAATGAGTGAGTGAGTGACTCCTATGCAAATATTTTCTTAACAAAATATAAGTACCTCAGTGAAAAAATTATCTTTAGTTGGACTCTTCTAGAAACTAGTGAAAGATCTTGCTGGATTGGCATGGAATTTTTCTTAGTCACTCTTGCATGCCTGCGTATTATTTACTCCTGCACAGACTTTAGTAATTATTCGTGGTAATGATTAGAAATCTTGGAAGAGATTGTAAGAAAGAATTGGGTGAAAAATAGTGCACGGACTTTGTGGTGCTTTTCTCCCCTTTCCTTCTTTGCTCCTATTTTCTATCTATGTTAACTGAAATGGAAATCTATATCTAATGCATTAGAATTCTTTGACTTCAATCAACTGGCTGTTTAAGAAAAGCTCTTTGACGATGTGAGCAGGGGATTTTGGTGTTGCTGCACAGCTTACGAGGACCATGTCAAAGCGAAACACGGTATTTAATTTGCGAACCTATTATTTCTGTTAAGAACGCACATGGGCATTTATTTTATTTTATTTTTTTAATTTTGCATACTGAAGTTGAGTGTGTTGCTACTGCCATATTGCATCTCTAAACTCTTCCGTTTGGTTAGAGTGGTGGAAATGAACTCTCTTTCTATAGCACTCAAAAGGAGATATATAGTTTGTATTTTGTTATGACTACTTCACAGTTTTTATTAGTTCTTTTACCCAAGGGATAATTTACAACATCTCTTTTGTCTGTCTCATCTATATCATCTTCCTTTTCATTTTCATTCCTATCTGTTATGCTTATCAAATGGTATTGTGATGGGTTTCTGGATTCAAGAAAGCTTATGCTGATGAGTGAATGCTCAGTAATACTCCTGTAATATCTCAAAAATGGCCATCATGTGGATGTCCTTTGGCTGTGAAGTGTTTACAAACCATGTACTGGCTAAACCTGTGCTGAATCTCAATTTTGATTAAGAGGGTGGTTGTAGAATGCAGGTTGATGCCTATTATCGAACTTTTTCCCTTAATGGGGTTGCACAGAAAACACCATAAAATTACAATAAATATATTAAATATGTTAATCAAAATAGGTATGTACAGTGTTTGATGTATATAATTGAAATTGTAATGGATGTATCAAAGCATGGAATTTAAGCTACTAAGTGAATTCTCATGAACGTTTCTTTATTATCACTAACTGAGATGATTCAAATTAACGTGATGTGTGGCATCTCTGCCAGCAATATCATTAACAGGAATTGGCTGAGGCTACAGGTAGATTTATCGGTTCTGACATATTCAGCCAGTCTTTTGGTCATGTATTTCTGATTTGTTTGTACAATTAGTCGTAATAGTGATGTGATTGCCACAATTTTTTTCGTAATTTACCTTGATTTTTCCTTGTCAGCATGACTATTTGCTGCTTGCAAGTGATATGCACTTGTTATATAGTATTTGCTCCCTGTGAATAATTATGGCGTGTGGCTTTTGTTAAGGCAATGTGATTTCAGGGGGTGTTTGGATATAACCAAACCATGGTTTGAAGAATAGCTCCTGGAGAATAGATTTTTTGAAGAATGGATTTTGTGAAAAAGTGATTTTGAGAAGTGAGAGTGTTTGGATAGTTGTTACTAGAAGCACTTTTTACATGTACAAATTACTAAAAAATGCACAAGTTAATATGATAATTACAGAAAAAATATATTTTATGATATATTTTAATTTGAAGGAATAAAATTGTTAATATATATTTTTTATTAACATAATTAATAATACATAAGATAATATAATTAATAAATAATTAATATGTATATATATTTATAAGATATAAGATTAAAAATATTTATAAAAAAATATGTTTATAAAAAAAACAACAAGATACATATCCTATAGGCTCTCACACTCTCCTTTTTTTTTCCAAAAGTAAAATTTTTTTGCTTTTTCCAAAACCATGGTTTTGGAGCCAAAACCATGGTTTTGACTCAAAACCATGGTGGTTTGGTGATTTTTTAAGGGTGGTTTGCATGGTTTGGGTTGGAACCCAAACACCCCATAACATACGGTTAATTATTATTTATTTTCTTAGCATGAACGGAGATTTGAAGTATTCTTTTTAATGGGTTTATAGTTCATTGGAACGCCTCATTGGATGGCTCCAGAAGTTATTCAGGAAAGTCGCTATGACGGAAAGGTACCTCAATCTAATTTCCCCTCTTCACTTGTCTGTATCTTCCTTTTCTTCTTTCATAATCTTGAATCTTTTTCTCTGCTACCTCACGGATCTCTAAAAAGAAATACTAGTTTTGCATTTTTAACCCTTTGAACACATGATGATGAACAAATAGATGTCATGGCGTTATTGTTGAACAGCATGCAGTCTCCGGTAGTTTTATTGTTTATTTATTATTCTGTTTATTAATATTTTATCTCTTAAGTTATCTTTATTAAGTAAGATTTGTTTTCAATTTATTTCATTCTATCCTTTCAAGGATATAGATAGATTCAACCTAGATTATTATTTTAGTTAGGAGGCAGGTTTGTTACCTCAGTTATGTCTATATAAACACTAGACATCGGTGAATAAAATAAGTTAGACTGAGATACTTCGACGCTGCTGACTTTCAATGATTATAGGTGCATCAGTGGTTTTGATTTGATTATCAGAAGCAGAAAGTGAATATTTTTATGCGAGTGATTGTAAATAACAGCTAACTTCATACAGAACAATTCATCACTGTTTGTGAATGTCATTATTTGAAACTTGAAACTATCTCTTTTATAAGTTGATGATTTTTTCCATTAGAATATATGCAAAATATAGTTATATCTGCAAACACGAATATGCTGATATAGAGTTTGGAATATAGGGAAAGTACAGAATAGTGCGTTTGAAAGGTACAAGAACTGGTTAAAATAAGAAATTTGATGCTGCATTGGATGTGAAAGCATCGAGGTTTTTGACAGCGCATGCATAAGTATTCGGCTATTTCAGTAAGTCAAATATAGGACTGATCGAGAAAAATGGAGATCTAAATTCATCACATTGGCGGATCACTAGAGTCTAGAACCGTTGAATTTTTTATTAATAAATTTCTGTTACTTGGGAATACTAATTTGATTTAGAAATGATATAAACTTGGCCTGTTATATCTATCTAGTCAAGTTCTAAATGAGGTTACTTTAATTTTTTTATTACAATGGCTAAAGCATTACTGATCTTCTAATTCGTGCTTATATCCGTTTACAGTGTAATAGTGGTTATAGATGGGTGGACTTTAAGTTCTTTTTTTTTAAAACTGATTGACAATATAAAACATTCCACAAAGTACTGTATTTTATATATTTGTTTATTCAGGTAGACGTGTGGGCTCTTGGTGTGTCTGCAATTGAAATGGCAGAGGTATTCCTATTACTTGTGCTTTTAATTTCGGCAGTCCTGTCATACTGTTACTTGAACCAAACGTGGATTACTTGTTGCTCTATAGGATGTTTGCAATTTAATTTGTCCATCATGGGTAGTGCTTCTTAGGTAAACATAATAATAGGTTTCCTTTTTAGCAAATTTTTTTCCTGAATATCAAGTGCCCAATATCATCTTTGCATATTATACATCCCGTTGTGCCGAAATTCCTTCTTAGAGGAAAGTTCATACGCTTGTCTTCGTTAACAAGTAAGATATTTTTGTTTGCTTGAATGATTTCCCATATAGTGTTATGCATGACATTAGCCCATTTAATTTGTTGGCAGTTTTATGTTAGCTATTATTCTTAATGTTTATTCTAGGTGGAAGAGTTTTATGATACTTATACTTCTTTGGATAAAATCTTTTACTGTAATTTTCAGGGCCTTCCTCCAAGATCAGCTGTCCATCCAATGAGGGTTAGTTTTCAACTGAGGAAATATACGCTTTTACTTATATATGCGTGTGCTGCACCCTGTTCAGTTTTCCCCCCTTATTTATGATATTTAACTATAATATATGTTTCAATTTGTTGAAGTTATGGTGATTTCATCCCTTGAACTGTAATAGCTATGAACTGGGGAAAATATTGGAGAGGAAGAAAAGGTAGAGCAAGTGTGAGGTGAATAGGAGTAACAACTGACGGATTAAGGGTTAGCTAGAATGTATTACAGGATCCATGTAATTGCTTCTACTTGGTTAATACTGAAGCCTGTACTTGCTAGTTGCTATTGTTGTTGGTTGTTGATGTAAATTTTATTAACAGTAGTTTGTTTATTATCCTTAGATGTGACACTTGAGCTTTTGTAAGAATTGCTTCCTTGAAAAGCAAATTTTCTTTAGAATTACGGTACAAGCAATTTTTGTGATTTGGTTTTCCTTGTCAAGTGTCAATAGAATCGTTATACCTGCCCTTTTTTTTTGTCCTGTTCTGCTATGATTATTTTTTATTACTGGCACCATTCAAGTTTTTCATGTACTAGTTTCATGGTTACTTTCCTACTTAAACTGCAAAAAATTTAGCTGCCTTGTACCTTTGATACATGGTGCAAGAAACATGGCTTTGAGTTTGCTATTGAATCATCATTACACTAATATTTCAGCTCTGTGGTGCTCAAATTAGTCATCTTGAAAGCTATCTTATATGTCCATTTTTTATGGTATTTGTGAAGTATCTGAGATACTTCGTTCCTTTTTATAGGTTTTGTTCATGATATCCATTGAACCGGCACCAATGCTTGAGGATAAAGAAAAATGGTTTGTCTTTAAATCCAACTCTTTGTTGCTATATAAAGCCATGAGATTAAAGTGGCAGTTAGTTGGTTACCTGGTATCATGTTGGTTGATGAAAATTTAGCTTGCTATTTTGAGTTTGATAGTCTCCTTAATCCCCACAAACACTTGTTTTGTGGGCTTTGAATTTTATGGTTTTGTGCATTGTTTTAATGGGAGAATTTGACTTAACAGCAGTCTTGAATCTGGATTAGAATTTCCGTGATCAGTCCTTTTCCCTAGGTTCGAGAAATTCTATCAGTATCCTTAATTGCCGTTCCATGGAGGAATCAATGTTTGTGCCATTCTTGGTGGTTTAAAAAATTGACCCAAATAAAAATGTTCTTTTTGTGGCCCGGACCATTTAACCCGGAACCAAATCTGTTTAACCCATATCGAAAAAAATAGTGTACCTCCTGATTTTCAGTTGTGTTTGGTCTGATTCATCTATGTTAAAATTAATATTATGAAGACGTACAAATTTGATGGTTTCCTTTTGTAGGTCTCTACATTTTCACGACTTTGTGGCTAAGTGCCTTACTAAGGAACCTCGTTTACGACCTACTGCATCAGAGATGTTAAAGGTATGCTGAGTAATGTTGATTCTGATATAAAATCTGAATATTACATGAAATTGGCTGCTGGTTAGATGACATAAACTATTCAGAGCTGTGCCGGCAAGTTAAAAGGAATTAGGAAGGAGAATTAGACAGGAAAATAAGAGGAGATGACGTTCATTCCTTGTGTGAGCTTTGAATTCTAGGGAAGATGAGGTAACATGGAAGGTGGAGAGGGATTGGAGGCTTCATTGCGTCGATGACTTTTTTGTTCCCCTTGTTTTGATGAGGACAACATGTATTAAGCCCCTCCTTCGTACCCCACTTTTATCTTCAATGAGGTTTCTTGCTTCATCCAACAAAAGCCTGACAGGCATTAGAGTTTTAAATTTTCAATTTGTTGTGCTCAGTAAAGTTGTGAAATATATTTTTGGTATATATGAGGCAATGTGTTGTTGATAATGGGATTTAATGAATGAAATGAAAATGATTTCCACTCCTTTTCATGATCATACAAAGAATTAGCCTTTAATCCTTATAGTTTTACTCCCATCATCTTTATCCTCACTACATATGTCATGTCCTTATGGTGTCTTTCTCACTTTTTAACTTATGATACACGGCTGTAGAAGAGTATTAGGGAGAAGGGAAAGAAACAGAGAGAGAATAGGAGTTTGGAGATGAGAGAGAGAAAGAACAGAGTCGAGAGAGAGAAATACTCTGCTGAATATTACTCATGAATCATTCATCAACAACAACATTAGGCTATCCGAGTCCTATATATAAGAGTCAGCCTGTGCAATTAACCGTGTAATGCATTACTAACTAATCCTAAGCTAATTGCCTAAACTACCTTTGAGGCCTTATGGACTTAGTAAGCCTTTGTTTAATAAATCCCTGTGGCTCATAGACTTAGTAATACCGCTCCTAATCCCACTATTTATGATTATATATCAGCTTACCTCTCCTTTAATAAACAGTTGACAATTTTTAGTTGGCAGTATTATCAGAAGATAACTGCCTAATTATACCTAATAGTTGTTTCTTATAAATGATATGTTTTCAATTAATTCTTTGACTGAAGCTTTTCTGTCAAGTTATGCCACAAAATGAATTCTTTTCCCCTGGTGCAAGTCAAGGCAATGATTTTCTTGTGATTTCAGACTACTCATATACATGAGTTACATAGTTTTCCTTTGATAAATTCACTTACGAAATAAGTTTTCTCCTCTGGTACTTTCTTCCTCTGATGCCTGAGCAGGCATGAGCTGGCAACTGCATATAAAGGATGGCTATTTGAAGTTCCTAACTTCTAAAGAATGCCTTTATTCATTCTTAAATCAATAGGTTTATGCTGTCACGTTTGCATATTTTGTTTGATTGTTGCACTATGATTGAGTTCGAGTTTTTTCAATGTCCTAGCACAAATTCTTTGACAAATGGAAAACTGGATCAACGGCAATGATGCCAAAAATTGAAAAGGCTAGGCAAATCAGGAAATCGATGGCTTTGCAAGCACAAACTGTTGCTCCGGCTGCATTAGAAGATCAGGTATGACTAGAGTTTTGTCAGCCTCTTTCTGATACTCGTGCACAGGCACATAAACTCATTTATTACATCTTCCTTCTCTGAGGGGAAAATGCAAAAAAGAAAGGCATTTTATATGTGATTCATGCCCTTGCTCTGAAACAGTGTAACGAGCAAAAACTGAATGATGACTATGGGGACACTGTTCCATCAAGACCTCTTAACGTTGGTGTTCAAGGGGCAGGTGGTCTTTCTTCAGATGGAACTCTGAGGACGCTGAATAGGTTGGAAAGTGTGGAACTGAGTGAAGGTTTGTGTTTGTTCTTGCTCTTAGTTGTAGCATGAACTGCAATTCTTTGAAAGTTGATTATATCCCAATGTCTCCAAGGATGCATAAGTACGACAAGAGAGGCAGAAATGGATGTGGATTTCAAGTTTTGCTGGCAAATTTCATCATGTGTTTGAATTAAGTGATATCGCCGATTGTTTTAACAGGTAACTTTGGCACTGTAGTAGTCCATGGAGATGAGATTGATACAGCAGCAGTCAGGCCACAGGGAGCAGATAATGCAGATTCCTCTGCTTCCTCAATTAGTGGAACAAGAGGCAGATTGGCTGATTCTCGGTACTTTTCTCTTAATTGCTGATATTCTAGGCATCCCCCTCCCCCAAACAAAAGAAAAAGAAGTTGAAATGGTTGATATTTTATGCATGGTAAAGAAAGACAGGCCATATTGTGAAAAGTTTGTGTATCATGTCAAGAAAGTTGCCGCTATCATTCTTAACCTTTATTAAGATATGCAGAACTTATATTTACATCTTTTACCTTGCCATTTTGTCTTTACCCCTTCCTCCCATTCTATTCATTTTTCGTTGAAGTTTCCTGAATGGTGCCTTATTATTACTCTGGATAATTTGTTAGAGCGGAGAGTCTAAAAGTTGCTGTCTCAAGTGATGCCTCTGTTGGGGGTTTGGGTGCTCATACTAATACCATAAAATCATCTTTATCTCCTGTTAATGACTCTGCTGAGCTGAAACACCAAATAAGAGGTGATTTTCAAGCAACAGTGGGAGTCAGCAGTGATAGAAGGAACGGTACTCTGAAGAATGAAACAGTCAGCAGAAAAGCATTTGCTTTACAGGATAAGGTAATTCTGTATTTACATATTAATGATGGAACATAACATTCTCCTCCTGCGTGTAGAAGAGTGCCATAGATTTGGGTGTTATACTTGTAACATAACGCTTATTGTTGGTATAGCTCACCATTCAAGTAAGCTTTCACAATTTTCAACCACTATTTTGTTTTTTACTTTTTATTTTTTATATATATTTTTTGCAAAAGTACTTTTTATCATTACATGGCAGGACTATATAATGTAAACTAAGGCAAGTCCTGTAGTTCTATCCCAAAGAGTCTAGGACAAATCTTCCATTTAATAGAAGAATAATAAGAATGACAATGTCCCTCGGCGATGGCTTGGCAAATGTCTAGTACAACTGTGTTATCTTCCCCTATTCTTATGGGTCTCTTATATTCGTCTCTTGTTACTCCAGTCTACAGAGAGATATCCTGTTAAACTTTTTGCCATTTGCAGCTTTGGTCAATTTATGCAGCTGGTAATACAGTGCCCATTCCGTTCTTGAGAGCAACAGATATTTCACCTATTGCTCTCCTATCGGACAATGTGCTTGGTGGCATGCAACAAGATTCCACTGGAACTGCTACAGTAGAAGCATTGCAAGAGCTTTTTAGTGGTGATGGACAGTCCAAAAGGGGACGCAGAGGACAAATTGAGGTGTGTGCGCACGCATACGTACTTGCATGTTAGCATGGTTGTGCATGCTCATGTCTGAAACAGTCATTCATATTGGTATTCTAATTAACATGCAGCAGATGCCTGTTCCTCCAAGCATTTACCAAAGACTGACATCCAGTTCTACTCTGCTGAATTTGGCCCAGGCTCTAGCGTACCACAAGATGTATGTTCTTTTCTCCAACTTGCACATAGTAATAGTCTGCCACTTGATGTGACAGAATTAATAGCCACCTATTTTGCATTGTGGGTGACGTACGTAGGCCTAACACGCTATCCCATATGGGGTCATAATCTGATTATTATCTCTTAATTCAGTGCTATGTTATTTGCTCCTATTTCTTAAAAATTTATATTATTGTTTTGATTTATTTATGTTTATTCTTCTTGATTATATTCTTTTTGATTCTCTCCTACACTCTCAAAATTGAGCAGCTAGCCACTCTTCCATCTCCTTAGATCGGATTTGCTGATCAAGAAATTAAGGATCAAGAAATATTAAGAAAACGCAATAAATCCGTCACCTGCGTGGTCTTCATTTATTGATGCTTACATCAAGAAAGCACATATTATAGTGCCTCCGTTTTTGTATCTGTTTGTCATTTAGCTCTTTCTTGGTTAATGAGGGGCCCAAGAAATGCCAACAATGGGGGATTCTGACCCTTCATTTAATCTATGACCAATTGTAGAAGGGTACCATATTGGATTCTGTTTCTATCCGCTTTGTGATTACCCCTTTTGACATCGATATTCATTCCTTATTAGGTGTTATGAAGATATGCCGCTGCAGGACCTTCAGGCATCCCAAGAGCAGCAGACCATTCAGAACCTCTGTGATACTCTTCGTACTATTCTTCGCTTGTAGGTGGTTGTTCCCATATAAAATTTTGCTTCTTTTCTTCGTCTTTCGGCTCTGGTCTATGTAAATTTGAAGTAAACCCTAGAAAAATATGGTTTTTGGCGGGGTCCAGCAAGGTTTGACATTTATGTGTTGTAAGTAATGTGGCTCTTGCACAAGCGGGGTTCACAATGTGAGATAATGTGTCATGGCAGTTGCTTATATTTTGCTGTGCTGTGTCACATATTTGTATATTAGTGTATTAAGATTGTGTTCCTCCGTATATAAATCTCGTTTAGCGAGGAACCTCGCAAGTCACAGCAGTTGCTTCTATTTTGCTTGGATGAAAGAGCTTTTCTACCATTTGCTGACAGGTAAGTAATTTTGAGCTTCATAAATAAAGGTTTCATGTGTTTGACCCAAGTTTCAGTTAGATATCATATGATTGAGATTGACTGGCCAGGGTCAAGTTCATGCATCGTAACAATACTTGATGAATTTAAGGTATTTACCCATAAGACATGAAAATGTTCCATTTCTGTAACTGAGATTCAGGATTCTCATTTTTGGATCAGAATAAATATAATGATCGTCGTGTGCAACTTTTTGAGTGTTTCATTAGTTTGAAGCCATCACCCTCATAACCAGAGACACCTACCTTTTCCAAGGCATTATTAAGTGCGCCTCCAACATTATCAACAGAAATTCGAATAGGAATGATTCTCTTGATCTTGTTTACAGAAATGCTCACAATATTGAGAATGATCCTTATATCTTGATGACCCCTACTTTTCACTAGAGAGGTGAATGATGAATGATGAAACTAGCTTATTAGTTTTTTTTTTTTTTGGGGCTTATTTTTGCATGTTATCTTGATTGAGTATATCCCATTTTTATTTAAAAAGAATATACAACTTCTATATTTCACTTTAAATGAGGGGCTTTTTCTTTTTAACTATTGAATGTTGAGAATTTAATTTTGATAGAGGTTGTTTAGGATCATGATTCTACATTATATTACATAAATATAAAATTAATTTTAATTGCTTACGTCTATTTGACTGTAAAGTGAAAAACAAATCAATTAGCTGCGCCTGCACGTTGATAGAGTAATTAAAGGTGGTCCTTGCTTTATCGTGGAACTCTAGAATTTTGTTTAAATTGATTTTAGTTCCGAAGGTGTCTTTTGGCGCAGTCTCTATTACCTCCTTTCTTGTACCAATAATCAATTTCAAATGCATTTGAACCAATAGTTTTGGGCTATAGTTAATTATCCGATCAGGTGAATTAAATATAATTGGCAGCATTGTGATGATCATCTTATCTCGCATAAAAACCCACGAAAAAATTGTTAAAATCTTTTGAAGCGTCTTCCTTTTTGTTTTTTCCTGCCTGAGGATACGAGAAGAAGCATAGATAAGTACACCGTGTTAACCATTAAGGGTTTATTTGGATTGATTTATAAGTAATTTTTCAAATGTAATTTATGAAATACGAGGTAAGTATATGAAGAAAGTTTTATTTCAGCTTATGTGAATTTGTTTACAAGTCTATTTTGAATAGAGTTCCAAACAAATCCTAAATAGAATTCAAAAATAAAAAAGTATTATTTCTGATTGCAGGTATAAGAGTTTAAAAATTGATTTATAAGTATTAAAAATTAATTAATTAGTTATTAATACTATGAGCAGTGACATAAGAGCAGCACGGAAACAAGTGGGAGAAGTCGAGAAGTCCAAAAGAAATAAGGGAGAATTATTAAGAGGTTTCAAAATAAATGCATGTTTAGTTTTGGTGAGCCATTGAGATTCAATTCATCCAAACTTTAATTTATAAAAACTTAAAAAATTAGTTATTTATATAAAAAAAAAGTATATTAGTTCTATCAAAGGAAAATATCCTTGTTTAATCATTTATTTTAAAATTATCCTATGAATCAAAACAAGAGCATAACTAGTTGAGGGAGTAAAATAATTCAATATTCTAATTATAATTTTTTTTTATTTTTTCTAACAATGCCTTGAGTTGGCTGGCCCAAAAAAAAAAAACGATGTGAATGTTCGGGAAAAAAAAATACTCCTCTGGTCCTAATTATAAGACCCAATTGACTATGAGGCGATGAGATTAGGAAATAAGTTAAGTTGGTTATTTATAATAAATAGGTTGTCATTCCTAAATATTCTTGCTAATAAGTATATTGGCTAAAATATCATTATTAGAAAGATTATCTTGGAAAAAAATGCATAATAATATAAGAGACAAAATGGATTGGGGTCTTATAATTAGGACCAAATAAAAAGTCAATGGGATCTTATAATAAGGACCGGAGGAGTAGCACAGTAAAAAATCAAGGTTTGATTTTTACAAAGGTGCGCTCATGTGAGTCTCCACCGTGGTTTTGAATAGGATTGTTACATGTCAGGTGTAAAAACTTGTGCGAAAATGGGAAGTACAGCTATTAGTAGAAAGGGAAAGAAAAGAGCAATTGAGAGTGTTCTGTGAAGTGTTACGCCGCATTGCATTTGCATTGGGCGGAGAGGAGGTGAGGAACAAGGGAGAAGAAAGTCGCACTATCGCCTGGGGCGAGAAAGCCATGAGAAATATTAGGATTATACAGACTCTGTTGCGAAATCGGAGATCCCTTTTGTCATTTGCTCCGTCGTTTTGGTCTCTGAAGCCAAAGGGAATCTCTCTGATCCCTCCTTCTCAGTTCCCTTCGTTCCAAAACACGCGTTTGCTTCCACAGGTCTCATTTTCCTGCACTCCTCTTCGGTTTGTCAACACCGCCGCTTCCTCTGAGGATGACGACGACGACTCCAGCTATGAAGAAGACAGATTACAACGTAACTCTCTCCCCCTTCTTTTGCTCTACCTTGCAGTTTGTTCAAGTTGCTTCTTCTTTTGCATTTGGGTATCGTGGGTGCAGTATGATTTGTGGGTGAATTGGATGAAAGTAGTTGGGCTTTTCCTGCATTAGTCTGGAGTATGTGGCCGGGAAATTGCTACTTACACTAATGTCTGTTGCTACTGCTTTTGCATTTATTCTGTGTCACTTCATGAGATTTGATGTCATAACTAGGTGTTTACTTTTCAAGTATATTGAAGTATCCTGCTAAACTCTCGCTATAAAAGGTTTCACATATCCATGTTCATGCATTTGGCAATTCGCAGGTGAGACAGGCGAAGACGACGAAATGTCAGATGGATGGGAGGAAGAAGATGAGGCTGAGCCTAGGGTAACATGACATTAACATAGACATTCTTGTTGGTTTCTTCAATGATAAGATGTTTATTTCAAATTTACAAGTAAATTTTTACATAACTATTAGTGTTTTTATATGAAGCCTGGTGATGGGGGAGGTGGTGGTGGAGTTGACTTGCAAGGTGTCCCTTGGGGCCAACGAGCCCTCTCTATTGCTCAGGAGGTCCTGATGAAGTTCAGTGATGACATAGAACTGTTCTCTTTCAAGACTACTCCTCGTGGATATGTCTACGTGAGATTGGACAAATTAACACATCAGTAAGTTTTCAACCTATGCCAGATAAAATATCTGGAAGTGTATTTCTGTATTTTTTTCCCTAAAGATCAGAATATGGCCTTTTCTTTGCAGAGTATGTTCAATTAAAATTGTTTTTTCAAGAAGTAACTATTTGTTTTTTGCTGGGGACAAGGATGTCACAAAATTTTCACCTTTTTTCTTGCAACAAACATAATTGTATAACCTTAAGAAAGCTTAGTTGATGACATCAGTTCCATTGAAACATCCTTTTAATATCCATGAAGTGGAGGGTGAACCTCCTCCCAAAAACTAGATATTGAGGTGGGAGGAATGATCCCACTTTAGTATCCTTTACAGCATTCCATGTTACCTTTAAAACTCCAGTAATCTGTTTCCATCAGCTTGAGATGATTGTCCGATTCTGCTATGGGCGCATTTTTAATTCCGTCCATTGTTCTTGTAAATTCCACTTACTGTCATAGTTAGCCTCTTTATGCATGGTATTTGCGCTATGTGACCACCATATGCTAAAAATTGTTTGACTTATCATTCCCTGAGCATTTTGTATCTGTTGTGAGAAACAGTGCTATAATTTTTAGGTCTTTCATGATAGGTTCATGGCTTGTTGGATAGCTTGGCCTCTGCCTAGAGTTGCAGGACAGCAAATTGTGTCATTCAGTGATACATGATATAATTGTGGGCTTATGATGCCTGTCTCTTTTGTTGGATGCCTAATCTGTACGGTTTGTTCAATGCAACTTGCCTTATTTCTTCAGATATGGTTGTCCAAGCATGGAAGAGCTTGAAAGCTATAGTCAAGAATACAAGAAAAGATTAGAAGAAGCTGGAGCACTTGGACAAATACCTGATAATTTAGCTCTCGAGGTTATTCATCCAAGCTGTATTTGATTGCCTGTTCTACTGGGATTTTATTCATGGCAACTGAAAGTGAAGCAATGTCTTTGAGGTTTTTCCATGCCTAAGAAAGCATATTTTTCGTTCTACAGGTATCATCCCCAGGTGCTGAGAGGATACTTAAAGTTCCTGAGGATCTGAATCGGTTTAAAGACATGCCTATGAGAGTTTGCTATGCTGAAGATACCGAGTCCAGTTGCTTAGAAAAGGAAGGAGTGTTCCTGCTAGTATCTGCTGAAAAAGAGTCAGAAAATTGTGTGTGGAAGTTGGCAGATGTAAAAGAGAATAGAGACCCTTCAAGCAAAGGGAGGCCTTTGAGTCGTAAACAAAAGGATTGGAGATTAAATTTACCATTTAACATGCATAGAAGGGTAACTCTGTACCTTGAGTTCTAGTCAAATTTTACATTCTCTAGCCAGAGACGAGGAAGATAGAGCTTATATTTTCTCTCTCACATTTATTTTTCCCCCCTTCGAGATGAGTATATCTGAAACCTGAAACTAGCTTCAGGGAAGAGAAAATCAGTTTTGAGTTTGCAATTGTATTAGATTTCAAGTAGACATGAAATTTCTTTAGCGTTATGTTTAGCGTTGGATGATATCTTAGTTTAAAAGGTTAATGAGATTTTGTAAATATCCTGAAATATTCGTGGCTGATCTTTGGATTTAAGTTGTAGTCTTGAGCCCTTCTCAGAGAAGTTCAAAGATAAAGCTTCTACTAATTTTGGCACTGTTTTTATGTTTAGTTTCTGCATGGCAACTTAGTTTGCATGAAGTTACTCGTCTCTCAAAAGTCTTATTGCATATGTTATACTTTAAGGATAAAAGAGCTATAAATAAATCACAAGACCGCATCTGCCTGCAATGTTGTTTTCTCGAGTTCAAAACATGGGCAATATAAGATTATAGAGTCTCTTTAAATTCATGCTTGGCATCTGCGTTTTAATTCAGGTTTTATTGAGAGGACATCCTTTTTATTAAAGCATGAGGTTATAACTAAAATCATAGATTGAACGACAATATATGCTCTTTCCAGTGCACTATATATAATCGCTATTCAATTTTGTTTGCATCTTAATATTCTTTAATATGATATACTTGGATTCTTGGTTTGTAAATGTCTTCAAGAGTTCTGCTGAATGTCGTACATGCAGCTTTTCCCCCTTTGAATAGGTTTGAAACTTTGAATAGGCTGTTTATGGATCACTTATTTCTCTCACGCTGCAGAGGCTTACACACTTGTAGTGACCAGTCCACTAATAGGTTTTCTTTCTTTTTTTGGTTGGAAAAAAAAAAAAGAAAAAAGAAAGAACAATGTTCTTGCTTATTCCTGACTATATTGTTGCCTTTTATTTTCCTTCTTGAAGGGATACATTTACCATGTCATGTTTGCATCCATGAAGGGATTTTTTTAGTTGGTTTTCTTTCCTTGGGCATAATTGCTGTTTTGTGGCCCATCAATATGAGTTGCTATTATAGACGATAAATAATGAGATCTGAGTTGCAGGACCGCAATCTTGACATAGTGCTTGCTTTGTCAAGTTTCTTTTTCTCAATCTCATCATTTGATTCTTTTTCCCTTTCTTTTTAGAAGTAACTATGGTGATATAGAATGTTTATACAGGCAAGTCGGTTTAAGCATTGGACTTATCTAATTCAGATATTTTAAATATAAGTGTTTCTTAACTTCAAGCAGGTGCAGCCCTGCAACTAGATGATTGTGAGGTGTATTTATTTTCTTCAACAGAAAATATACTGAAAAGGAGTGTTTACATATTTCAAGTGTCTGAAAGAAACCTATGAAGCGTACACACTCACCGAAAGACATACAATGCCACATGATAAGATTTGAAATGACCATGTGTGATTCACATGTTTATCTGTAGTATAGAGGTATGCCAATTCTGATTCTTTTTAAGTATCTGGTGCTGGAGGTCTTGGGATTGATCTCAATTTGCTCTCTCTTTGAACACCCATGTGTAAAGCTGCAAATTTGTTTTTCTTTTTTCTTACAAGTCATATTCTATATGTTTTTTCCCCTTTGCATCTGCCTGAAATCATTAGCTTACTCAGAGATTGCAGAGTCATTATAAACATCCATAGCTACATCAAAGCTCGAAGCCAATGATTGACATATGAGTGAAGGGCAAACAGCTCCAGTGCAATATGTGGGTTTTTAGTTCAATACAAGAAGGAAAAATCTCATCCATCCATTGTGATCTATGGCTGTCATCATCCACTACCGGGTTCAAAACAACATTGTTCCATTTAACACAGCAATCGATGTGACTTGACAGTAGCCGTTAGATCAAAACGAATTGGATAACGATACCATGGACCGCATGCATTCCAAATCCAGCCAAGAGGTTGGTTCAATTGAAAAATATGCTTGATTGGATGTGTGTATGTCACGGGTGGGTCTCACTGCCAATTAGAAAATGCTAATGCACATATATAGCATGTCATAGGTGGGTCTCACTTCTTAATGCACTTAACGTGCTTATGTATTCTCTTACAGTAAGTTCTCTGTACAGAGCATGGTTGAGAACAAGCAAATGACTGGTGATCTTTGTCCTTTTGAAAAGACATGTAAAGAAAACAAAAATGACTTGAAAGTTGAAAGCTTGATTACGTTGGCAATATGAATAAGAAGAATGATAAGCGGTCCCTCCTTGTAGGAAGATGCTTAGCTAGTCCATTCTACCGTTATCTGCATAATTCATAGAAGACAACTGACATATGACAGCATGATGTTGAGAAGCTTTCTGGTCCTATTACGAATATGTTTGTTCTCTATTGGGTTGCTTTCTTAAATTTTGTTGATATGTTTGTCATCTCCTTTTGTTTGCTTGCTTTTGATTCAGAAATGTTTCAGACACACTTCTTTTTTGGCTGAAAAATGTGAAATTCACACACAAGCTTTACTTCCACACTTTTTTCAGACGCAAACTTTCATTTTCTTTCACCATTGGGTCCATTAAGGCAGGATCAATGGAATTATATCTTCTGAATATTATTCATTTGACCAAGGTTCATAGATGAGTGTGGAAAATCAATATATCATTATTTACAAATAATACTGCTCATTTCTCAAAATTAATGCAGATTTTATGTACTTGTGCAAACATGAGGACTCATCCCTCGTATGTGTGTTAATATGTGTAGGTGTTTGATATGTATATCAATGATTTGAAGCAAAAAAACAAACAAACAAAGCCAAGGTAATTAGCTGTTGTCCCCAAAGTGTTTGAATTAATGATAATTGGGTCTCCCAAAAAATTTCTGGAACAATGAGCTGCAAATGAATTTAAGCAATTTTAAATAGGTCTCCCAATTATAAATTTAGAGTTACATTTAAAATTCAAATGCCTTATTGAAATGGTATTTGTAATTCATTTTTTAAAATTTTTTATTAGCATCTAACTGTTATTAATTCTCTCTCTTAGGACCTAATTATCATTCCCCCAATTATTTTCATATGATTTTGGTGGATTTAAGATTCCATATTTGAATTAGTTTCGAAGTATCAAATCTAGAGGGATAACAAGTTTTGTCATCTTTTGTCTTTCGTCGAGCAGTGGATCAAGTTCAAATATAGAATAAGTGGGCCACCGCCAAAGAAGTGGGTTTTGTGGACTTGTATTGTATAACTAATTGGAATTGGATTTTAACGAAAAGAATTAGTTTTTTTATAATACAGCAAACTAAAGTTTGAATTTTACTTAAGAGAAGTGTTAACATTTAGTGTCTAATAATATTTTTAAAAAAAATCTGTGTTGTACTGGAGGAGTTCAAGAAAATGATAATTGAGGCCAAATAGTTTGTCAGGTAAATTATGAAGACGTATTTTAAATTTTACTGAAATTATATACATATGTATAGTTTTAAAATAAATGGAAATTTTCTTTGAATTTAGTTTTTTATACTGTATTTTATATAAATGATAATTACGATTTTAATTTTGTCATTATTGATATTTTTAAAATTTTTCATTCACATCCTCTAGAATGATATGCTTTTATAATATAAGAATGTTTTCAGTTTGTTAGAGTAAGTTACATCGACCTTCTTTTATTTTATTTTGTTAAAAAGATATAATTAAAATACTGAGATTTATTTCAAATGATTAGATGTTTAGTAATCAAACATTAAAGTTTATTGCAAATAAAAAGTATTTAGTATTAAGTATTTCAAATATTTAACATAATATTTTTAAAAGTAACAAAAAGGAGGTTGAATTATAATATTCTTAATAAATGGGAGGTTTTCATAATTTCAGTAGAACTAAAAAGCGGTTAATATATTTCATTCAATTAATTGTTACCCATCCATGTAACACTTTAAACATGTTGTAACTTTTAAAAAATGGGTCTTAATTTAAGAAAACTTTCAAAATAAATTATTTCCCTGAGTTTTAGAAATGATTTTACGTTTTAAAATCTTTAATGACCACTATAATAGATAACTTCTGGATTGTGTGAAAATTAATTGAACTTTAAACCATGCTTATCAAATCCCTATGATTGTTAATATTTGATAAAAGAAAATTATTTAAAACTTCCAAATTTTTACAAATAGCCTTTATACTAATTATTTCACTAACAAATAAACTCTTCCAGTCCTTAATATAAGACATATTTTATTATATTTAGGACCGAAAGAGTATATACATAGTAAACTTTATTTTTTTTGAGTAAATAATTTTCTTAAGCTCCGAACTATGTGTAAATAATTTCTTTAAATTTTAAATTATGTACACATAAATTCTTTCTCATCTCTTGCCCATAATGGGTTGGAGATTGTGAAGGATTGCATTTATTTTTTCTAATAACAAGTATTCTCTTATTAAAGATAATCTTATTTAAGGTACTGTTGGGTATCAAATGTGGACACCTCTCTAACAAGAATTCAAATCTTAGGTCGTCATGTGGTGAGAAACTAATCTTTTTTATTAGACCCAATATCCATTGCTAAATTGAAAATCAAAGTTCTTGGCTCTTGCCGCTTTTGAGTAGATTTCAAAATGTTGCAATTTAGCTGCTAACTTATATGGTAGTACAGTTCTTATGGAGAAATAGTTGAAAGACCAAGTATTTTGCAAACCCTTCTTTCTCTAGCATTTTGTGGGGGGGGGGGGGAAGCTCTGTACCACATGCATCTTATTAGTAAAATGATTGATAAATTAACCCCAAGAAAATATCTTTTTAAAAAATAATGGTTAAAAATTTAGCCTACTATAAAGCATGAGTCTTTATCATAGGTTTTTCTAGTTTCATCAATAATTGACAAGAAGTTATTAGGTCACCAAATCCTATAGCTTCCAATGCTATCAGCCTATATATCACTCATTTGTAGGTCTCCCTCAGTAGTTCATTCCTCTACGTTTTTCTCATCATACCATGGGGATAACAAAAATGCCAACTTGCTTCAAATTATTTGTTGGAATGAGTACAAATCAATCATTTTTTTAATATAATTACATGATATTTAGTATTATCAAATCATATTTGAGTACTATTAAGCCTAATTAGAAGTAGCTTTATCATTATTCATTGGTAGTACAAAGTAATTAATTTATTCATGATTTTTATTGCAATTTATTTTATTTTATTATTATATTTTTGGTATAGTTATACGATCTATGTATTAATGAGTAATTTAAATATTTTGATTTTTTTTTTTTGTGCAATTCGGGGTCTTTCCAAGTTATTTTGAATTTGAGACTATTTTACTGGGAACATATAAGATTAAACTTTTCCTGACAAGTACGTTTCTCAAGATTTAAACTCATATTCTTCTCATTACGGATTACAGAGGTGAGATTTCCTACTATCTCAACACAGTTTGCTAGTAAATATTATAACTTATAATTAGAAGTAGTTCTTCCAAAGATTTCTTTTTTTTGTATTTACATGAACTCAAAATTTAAAATCTCAGTTAAGGGGTTATAAACCTTTTCATTAGAAGCAATATTTATTGATATATTACAAGTTGATTTTAGATGCGTTAATTTTTGTCCAGAAAAATTTTACTTCTTTATTTATGTGTTTAAATTTCTTTTGGGTTAATATCTTCCAATTATTGTCATAGGTTGATGTCGTTTTCAGAAGTTGTCAATTACTTGTAATTGTAGCTCACTGTATTTGTTGCGTTTCAATAATGATGACATATAACGATACAGTGTTGATAATACATCCAAATAAATAAATAAATAAATGCCTCTTTAATGCCATCCAACTACCATCCCACGTTGTATTAATTAATGAAATAATAAGTTAATTAATAAATTTGGTTGCCACCTAGCTCACTTGACGAACTCGAGACTCGCTTAAGTAGTACCAAACTGCTTACCACTTGGACTAACCCCGTTGGTCCTTCATAATTAATTAATTCAAGTAGTTTGATAGTTATTCTCAGGCAAACAAAAAAAAAAAGCTTTATAGTTATTCCTTTAAAGTATGGTATTGAATTCTATTTTTGTGTTCATCGAAAAATTTTATTAAAAGAGCTTTACACAAATGTTGACATAGCCCAACTTAATCTAAATTAGTTATGACTTTTTCCTTTTTGGTCAGAAAAAATTAGTTAGGACTTAATGAATGTGGATAACCAATTTTTGTATTACTAAATAAAAGATATCATTAATTAATAAGAAGGGGCTTACTTGTAGAAGTTTACAAATTTTAGATAATTTATTATTACGTTTTGAAAGCAAGAAGTTATTCATACGTTAACGTTATCCTTTTTTCTTTTCTTTTTTGGCCAAAAATACGTTAACGTTATCCTAAATCACAAATTATGATTAATTATGCTACCTTGAAATATCATTTTTAAGAATTATAGAAATAAAAAAATAATTTGAATCGAAAAGTATAGAATTCATAGAATTCATATATGTGGTGGGAAAAAGACACCAAAATACCTTCAAAAATATTAAATGACAAATGAGGGTATCTCAATTTCAAAATCCCAATTCAAATCCCAGGTACCTTTTTGAAATTTTCAAATCTTATAAAAATTACACAAATACTATTTTTTTTACTTGTTTTTTTAAATACTGCCACCTTAGCAATTCTAGTTGCCGGCGACCAACCACTAGAGCTACGGTGACATGTTACAGGAACTCCGATGGCTACTCTTTTTTATGTATTGACTATTTTTTTTTAGCTATTGACTACATTTGTCATTGACAACTCTAGTTTTGCTATTGACTACTTCTATTTCAAAAATCAAAAAATGTATTAAGTGTTGTTAGAGATTTAGTGACTACTTTTTATTTAGTCATTTACTACTCTTGTGTAGTCAATAGCTATATAAAAGTTGTCACCAGAATTTTGAAAACAAAAGTAGTTAACATTAAATTAGAGTAGTCAATAGCTATATGAAAGTAGCTACCGACAGTAAGGACAGTGTTGTCATTTTACAAGATTTGAAAATTATGAAATGGTATCTGGGGCTTAAATTGAGATTTTGAAATTTACCTATCCTGATTTGTCATTTTGTAATTTTGAGGGTTTTACTTTCTTTTTCCTATATATATATTTACATTACCTTTTTATTATTTAAACTCACATGTCATCATATTCATACCTTTCATTCAGAGTTTGAACTCATAAATTCACACTAAAAAAGATACTTGGTGTTAGTTTGGTCACAAGACCTCAACTCTTTTGTATTATTTTTTTATGGGT